>NW_023994225.1:0-95000 GCF_015586225.1 Lucilia sericata | reverse complement strand
AGAACATATTTAGATTGTATGTCCTTGTATTCGTATGCCTACCATGTACATATGTATGTAGATGATAGTTACTGCATAAATTCTAAAATAAATGTTCATGGTTTTGTAAAACCAAATGACGATTTGCAATTGTCACCACAAAAACCCTAAAACACATACATATGTACATACATGCATTCACGATACACTCTCACAGTTATTAAGCCCATATGCCCGGTTGTCTAAGGGTCAGGCACAACGTTAGTTTAGTAATTTACTGAAAAGAAGTATCAACATCTCCAAACTGAAACGTTCTAAGTGTACAATGTTCTTGCAGTTTTCAAGTTCTACTTCTTGAATTTGAAATTTTGTCTAAATTTGGTTCATATCCGCTGATCATTTTACCGAAATTATATGAAAAACTTTGAAAGCTTTTCCCAAAAAACTTTGTTAATTTACATGTGTCACATTTTAAATTGTTGGTGTAGACTAAGGTCGGATCATCAAGAGTTATAGAGCTAATAATATCAAGACATATCGATCATTGCATCATGTTCAAAATAGACAAATATATTCTAAAATTTGGTCAGATTAGGTCTTTTTACCTTGAAACTGCAGGGTAGTTGTGCAAACAAAACATCTGAGAATTACAAAAATAACAACTATTTCTAATACAAACATTTAATACATACATACTTACATACATACGATGGTATATCGACACCTAATATTCAAAAAATGCTAACTTAATCTTGTATCAAAGTGAGTGTGAGAACTAGACATTTTTGAGTTAACACCTTTTGAATATAATGTCTCGATATGTAAATACTATTAAACCCATACTCCCAAATACATTTCCAAACGCATAATATTATTTTTAAACTAAAGAGGTGTCTAAACATAGATAGGAACCACAGGATACCAATAAGGCTGCTTATTGGATTTACGAAAACTATAAAGTTATTACAAAGTTGTTAATCTTCCAACATGCAGATATGTAGTAGAGAAAAGAAAATTATTTTGAAACTAAGATATTTGAAAACTATAGATAAGTACCTTTAAAATAAAAGGAACATATCTTCCAAATAAAAAAATTCTGCTTTAACTTTTTTACTCTCAATTTTCATTAAGTCCTTTTACACTTTAATAACATTCTCTCTTCCATTTGCACATCAGTAATTAATTGTCATTGTTGCAACATGTCACCCATTTGAAACCGCCTTAAATAAACAATATTGCCATACTACGAAAAGTAACAATAACAAGATAAATGAAGCCAAAAGCAAAGAAGATGAAGAACAGGGGCGGGGGGAAAGAGTAATGAAGAGAAAGGTCAATAGTATGCAAAGTCATTAGTTGTGATGTGTAGTTCTTTCGTTTTTTTCTTAATGGAAGAAATTCAATCGGAAAAGCCACACATTGACAACATAACGTTGTCCAAGGTAACCCAGCAAAGTTTTATGTGAAGAAGAAAATTGAATCTATATATAATATCCAATCTTTTTTTAGTCATGAATCATGATTCAGCGCTTTAGGTTCAATCTGTAAGCAAATGTCTAAAGAGATCAAATCTCCTATGCGACCAATTGTATCACCCAGACGTTTGACAACAGGAATAACGAACTTAGTGCCAAAAATTTGCTGGGTTTATAAGAGATATTTGAAACATGACCAACACTTTTGTGGTTTCCTTGGCATGGGCATGCAATTGTTTGTTTGTGCAAGTCTCTTTGTGTGTGTGTTTGTTTGTATAGGTGTTTGTGTAAATTATATTTACTTAACTTACTCTCTTTCCCCCCAAACAACTCCACAAACTGCAAAGACTTTTAATTCATGAAGAGAATGTGTTAAATGTGTAATTTGGATGGTGTGTTTGTTTGACCACTTTTTCTGCCACTTTATAATTGATTTTATGCGACAAATCTTCACATATTGTCTTCAAAACCCCTCATACATAAGAATTGTTGTTGCTATTTTTTTCTCTCCCATCTTCTTGATAATGCAACAAATACTTTAGCCAGAATTGTTTTCTTTCAATTCTTATCAATTATCGATGAAATGTCTCAAATATCAACAGAGTCCAGACTACACAAAAAAATTTACAACCAATACACATAGACATCAACTTAAAGAAAGAAAAAAATTAAACCATTTTGAAGGGACTAGGAAACTTAATGCATTGTCATATAAAACCATCGGAGAAAAAAAGCACACACTGCTGGCAACTATAAAAAAAAACTGAACGGAACAAAGAGAAATAAGAACCAACAGGCACAGACCAGCAGTAACCAGAAGAGGCGACAATGATGCCAAGACATGTATCAGAGGTTATACGTATGTGAACACATCATCTATATTCCAGAAAGTATAAATTGTCCAGCCAGCTAAAAATTGACTCCATCATCCATAGAAATACATACATATGTACGTATGTATATACATACTTGTATAGTTGTATAGAAAAGACTATTGTCCTTGTGCAATGTGATGTCATGATTTAATGAGTACGAATTGGTTCTATAAGAAATCTGATATAAATTGAAGTAATTTTAAACACTTTTGTCTTCCTACTTACACTTAAAAAAGGAACAAGACAGCAGCCGTCTTGCCATTTTGGTCTAATGCAATTTAGTTAGTTTTTTTAGTTTTTATTACCATGAACACCTTTTTACAGTATTTGATTTCAGTATAGCGAACGACACGCACGAACGCAACAACGAAACGAACGAACGAACGAACGAACGAACGAACGAACGAACGAACGAACGATACGACACGAACGAACGAACGAACGAACGAACGAACGAACGAACGAACGAACGAACGAAAACGAACGAACGAAACGAACGAACGAACGAAACGAACGAACGAACGAACGAACGAACGAAAACGAACGAACGAACGAATGAACGAACGAACGAACGATAACGAACTAACGAACGAACGAACCGAACGAACGAACGAAACGAACGAACGAACGAACGAACGAAGAACGAACGAACGAACGAACGAACGAACGAACGAACGAACGAACGAAACGAACGAACGAACGACAACGAACGAAACGAACGAACGAACGAACGAACGAAAGAACGAACGACGAACGAACGAACGAAACGAACGAAACGAACGAACGAACGAAACGAACGAACAACGAACGAACGAACGAACTAACGAAAAAACGAACGAACGAACGAACGAAGAACGAACGAACGAACGACGAACGAACGAACGAACGAATCAACGAACGAACGAACGAACGAACGAACGAACGAACGAACGAACGAAACGAACGAACGAACGAACGAACGAACGAACGAACGAACGAACGAACGAACGAACGAACGAACGAAAACGAACGAACTAACGAACGAACGAACGAACTACGAACGAACGAACGAACGAACGAACGAACGAACGAACGAACGAAACGAACGAACGAACGAACGAACGAACGAACGAACGAACGAACGAACGAACGAACGAACGAACGAACGAACGAACGAACGAAGAACGAACGAACGAACGAACGAACGAAGAACGAACGAACGAACGAACGAACGAACGAACGAACGAACGAAGAACGAACGAACGAACGAACGAACGAACGAACGACGAACGAACGAACTGAACGAACGAACGAACGAACGAACGAACGAACGAACGAACGAACGAACGAACGAACGAACGAACGAACGAACGAACGAACAACGAACGAACGAACGAACGAACGAACGAACGAACGAACGATACGAACGAACGAAACGAACGAACGAACGAACGAACGAACGAACGAACGAACGAACGAACTAACTAACTAACTAACTACTAACTAACTAACTAACTAACTAACTACTAACTAACTAACTAACTAACTAACTACTAACTAACTAACTACTAACTAACTAACTAACTAACTAACTACTAACTACTAACTAACTAACTAACTACTAACTAACTAAACTAACTAACTAACTAACTAACTAACTAACTAACTAACTACTAACACTAACTACTAACTAACTAACTAACTAACTAACTAACTAACTAACTACTAACTAACTACTAACACTACTAACTAACTAACTAACTAACTAACTAACTACTAACTAACTAACTAACTAACTAACTAACTAACTAACTAACTAACTAACTAACAACTAACTACTAACTACTAACTAACTAACTAACTAACTAACTACTACTACTAACTAACTACTAACTACTAACTAACTAACTAACTAACTAACCTAACTAACTAACTACTAACTAACTAACTAACTAACTAACTACTACTAACTAACTAACTAACTAACTACCTAACTAACTAACTAACTAAACTAACCTAACTAACTAAACTAACTACTAACTAACTAACACTAACTAACTAACTAACTAGGTAAAAACAACAGAGCCTTGCGGTACCTCTGAATTAATTTTGAACTCAAGATCCCATCTATAACAACATGTTAAGTTCAATCTTCGATAAAGCTCGAATTAATCCAGAGCAATTATTATCGACACCAAATGCAATAAGTTATGATAACTTACATGCCACACTCTATCAAAACTTTGGAAATATCTAGAGCCACTTAACTTTAGTTAAAATGTTGTATGGAATGATACCATTTTTTCGAGCGGAAGGCAAGTAGGTCTACCGTAGAGTGAGCTCTACAAAAGCCATACTGTCGGTCGTTTAGTAAATTAGTGTTCTCTACTGCTTGACAAAATGGAAGTTAATCATACTTTCCATAACTTTTGATTCAGAGCTATTACACTCTCTCTTTTACAATAATTCTAAAGAGATAAGCTAATGGACAAGCTAGCCTTGAAGAACACTTCTTCAAGACTATTGGTATGGTATACCATCTGGTTCAGAAAACTTGTTGCTTAATATATCGTTTTTTAAATATCTAAAGTTAAGTATAAGAAAATATTAAAAATTACTTTTTAATTTATATTTAAATAAAACAAATTTAAATTGCACACTATATATCCTGGCAAATCCTCCTTCCTTCCTTTTAATGCACTTTAATATCCAACTATAAAAAATGTATGTAAAAAGAAATAACATTTGTAAATTTTTGTCAAATTCATTAACGATTTCCACCTTTCTTCCACCGATTTTAACATAATTTTTCAAACCAAATAACTAAATCTTACATGTATATTTTGTGCACAATTTCAGAAACAAAACCCCTGAAAAAAAATGCTGAAATAAATAGAAAATCCCTCAACTGAATAAAATATTTGTGTCGTTCTTTTTTTATTTTCCTTCTAGTATTTTAGTGTTTATCCACATTTTACCACTAGTAAATGTAACGTGAAATATAGACGACAAAGAAAATTCAAAAAACGAAAAAATGCAACAAGAAAAAATAGCATTATGTTGCACATACATAGATGAACATACAGATGAACAAAATTGTATGTCTGATATAGCAACAAAGCGATAAACTACAACTACGAATATAAAAGAATAAATTGTTGTATTGAATAAAAAGTAAAAAATAAATAATACCGAGTATTTTCCACACATACACACACACACACAAAAATAAAAAAAATAAACTTAAATAAAGAATGAACAAGTGCAACAAAGTCATTACGTTAATAGTACAAGGAGTGTTGAAATACAAATACTTGTATGTAAAATGCTTACTTACATACTTACATACGTGTGTATATAACATGTGAATGTTTGTAGAAACTAGATGGTAACCCTATTATCCCCTTTTGTGTATTTAGGTGAATGCGCTTAAATGTGCAACTTAAAATCGTTTAAAGCAGCTTAAGCTTCCCGCCCCCCAAAAAATACAATGTTGTGGTAATAAGGATGTTTTTGATAGATTAGCCACCGCTATCACTAAGCTTATTAAAATGAACAATAACATCATTGCCCAGAAAATATCAACCAATTCACGAACTAGCTAAATAAAATGTATTTTTGCTCTCCTGAAAACTTGTATTAATTAAGATATATAGTATTGAAAATAATACCTCGTGGACTTGATCTCTTAGATCATTAAGTAATTCCAATATTCCCTCTCACTTTTCAACTTTCTGCACCACACCATATTCTTATTCATTCTTTTACTATCTATATCCTTTTCCTATATCCTTTCCTCCTAGACCCAAGCAAAGTTCTACTCAAGCCCAGTACAGAAGCTTAAGAAAACCAAACTTAACCTAGAGTGTGCATTCACAAGGTTTCTAGAAACCCATATAAGTGAAACCAATGAAGAAACCAATGAATTATACAAATTCAGATGCTATATTTGTTACACGACCTGATAATCGGAAGATCCGTTCATATAGGGCATATTCATATCTCCTTTCTGGTGCTTTGTTGCAAATAAAAACCATTTAAGGTTCGGTACAAAGAAAGCTACATACGATGATGATAACGTGCTCGTTAATCGCCACAAAAGGAGTACAATTTACCCACTACATACACCAAGCTTTGGTAAGCACTTCGAAATCCGAATACAAACAACAATATACTGGTTAGCAAACAAAGTTCTTCTGAACTATGTGATCTAGTTCTAGTTTGTGTTTAATGCCGGCACCGTTTTCAGGCTAATATGTACGCGATCGATATACATAGTTCTAGAAGTATTTGAGAAATCCTCCGCCTCCGCTCGTGTTGACTTTTTCAATCTCAGGATGAGCTAGAGATGACACATCACAGCCTCTTTGCGTCTTTTAAATAACGAGCATGTGCCTTTTGTACATTGCTGACAACAGTTCACGAACGAGCACTTTCCTCAACTACTTGAATGAAATTATCTAATCTCTGACGATTTCAGTTCCATTGTGGAATTTGCGGCATTCTTTCAATCAGATCCAGCCCACGCTCGAATAACTTTTTTTGGTTTAATAAAAGTATAGACGTAGACCAAAAATCTCTATTAGTAAACCAAGAACTCGCTTCCTTACACACAGGTGGCACACTGCGTTACGTCAGTTAGTATATGGGTAGAGTGCTGGATCGCACACCTTCCATACAATCCGTATCATGTTCTTGTGATATCTACTCATTTCTAACATATAATTCCCTCAGTCAATTATCTGTGGAGTCATATTGAGTAGGCATCTACATTGCAATCTTATCCCGAAATATTTATTTCACCCCGTTTCTTTCTTATAAGATCAGTCAAATCATTGCCCTCTACTATGCTTTTCTACGATTAGATCCGAAAATATAAAGGAATGAGTTTTATGTATTATTTTAAACATACTGGTCGGTTGATTTTTCAGGCTGTTAACCTGACTAATGATGGAAATTGAGGCAGAGAGAGAAAGTGATTATATTTAGAGGCAGAGAGTCTTAGACTCGAAGAGCTACTGATACGTGCTGTTAGAGTTTGTTTCACCAAATCAATCTTAATGCCTGATAAAAGGGTTTAAGTTATATAGTTTAATTCCAGATAACTCTGAAGAATCCTCCAAAAAACAATGTCCCCGATATCGGAGGCGGATGTCCTCTAATGCTGGACAGTGACATAGAAGATGATTTATTGATTCCTTTTCTTTCTCATCTTGATATTTTCTGCAGTAGTCATTGTAAGGTACTCCCAGTCTCATTGTATGGTTAATAAAATTTAAAAGTCCCTCTGATGATAGCTATAATTTTACTCAATGAGCATCAGCTTTGTTTCAGAATATATTCCGTGCCATATTTGGCTATATGTTCCTTGTTTGAATTAAAGTTGGTTCATTACTTCATATATTGGCTGGAAGAGTTCGTATAACATATTGTCTATCAGTCTTTTGCATACTCCTATCGAACTACCACAGAAATGGTCTAGATCCGACTCAGACATAGAATCGCAGTATATCCTTAAGAATACCATGTTTAAACGTCTCGTCATCATGTTTAAGAAAGTTGGGCATTCCTGAACTAAACACCTATCAAGAACTTGATTGATTAAGATATGTATCTCTGTTCAATATCCCATGATATCTGAACCAGTTTGCAGTTGTTTTCATGGCTGATATCTGGACCTAAATTGTACTCCAAATTTTCGTTCTCCTCGACCTTCCTCCAGTTCCACATTTTCCAAGATGTCGAAACCAAAGCTTTTCTTGAGGAAAGACTAGGGGACGCAATATTCAATATTAGGTTTTCTATAATATCGGTAATACTTGCATGTCCATATGATATGTATAGATGAATTTAAAGTTCGAAAATCTAACTAAAGTGATGACCTATTGTTAGTTAGTTAGTTAGTTAGTTAGTTAGTTAGTTAGTTAGTTAGTTAGTTAGTTAGTTAGTTAGTTAGTTAGTTAGTTAGTTAGTTAGTTAGTTAGTTAGTTAGTTAGTTAGTTAGTTAGTTAGTTAGTTAGTTAGTTAGTTAGTTAGTTAGTTAGTTAGTTAGTTAGTTAGTTAGTTAGTTAGTTAGTTAGTTAGTTAGTTAGTTAGTTAGTTAGTTAGTTAGTTAGTTAGTTAGTTAGTTAGTTAGTTAGTTAGTTAGTTAGTTAGTTAGTTAGTTAGTTAGTTAGTTAGTAGTTAGTTAGTTAGTTAGTTAGTTAGTTAGTTAGTTAGTTAGTTAGTTAGTTAGTTAGTTAGTTAGTTAGTTAGTTAGTTAGTTAGTTAGTTAGTTAGTTAGTTAGTTAGTTAGTTAGTTAGTTAGTTAGTTAGTTAGTTAGTTAGTTAGTTAGTAGTTAGTTAGTTAGTTAGTTAGTTAGTTAGTTAGTTAGTTAGTTAGTTAGTTAGTTAGTTAGTTAGTTAGTTAGTTAGTTAGTTAGTTAGTTAGTTAGTTAGTTAGTTAGTTAGTTAGTTAGTTAGTTAGTTAGTAGTTAGTTAGTTAGTTAGTTAGTTAGTTAGTTAGTTAGTAGTTAGTTAGTTAGTTAGTTAGTTAGTTAGTTAGTTAGTTAGTTAGTAGTTAGTTAGTTAGTTAGTTAGTTAGTTAGTTAGTTAGTTAGTTAGTTAGTTAGTAGTTAGTTAGTTAGTTAGTTAGTTAGTTAGTTAGTTAGTTAGTTAGTTAGTTAGTTAGTTAGTTAGTTAGTTAGTTAGTTAGTTAGTTAGTTAGTAGTTAGTTAGTTAGTTAGTTAGTTAGTTAGTTAGTTAGTTAGTTAGTTAGTTAGTTAGTTAGTTAGTTAGTTAGTTAGTTAGTTAGTTAGTTAGTTAGTGCGCTCCTTAACCAGTGCCTCAGGTGGGAATCGAACCCACCACCTCCGGTCTACCAGACTAGAGCACTAACCCCTAACCTACCGCACCTATTTTAAGATTTTAGATTATAAGAAACTGTTATGCAACAGCAATTATAAATAATTCTGATTTGTAAAACTTTCATTACATTTCTTCCAAAAAAGAGTGCCACCATTGCCGCAAACCAAAAATCAACGTAGTGATCTCATTTAATCGGCCATAAAGCATCATAAATCCTTTTTTATACCTTTTTATAAGTACTATGCATGTATGTATGTAATACTTGCAACATTTATGCATACGAATGTGTATATCGAAATAAACTAAAACCAATGGCATTGAGGCAAAGAGGGGGCAAAGAAATACTTTTTTCAAGTTATAAAACATCCTGTTGCTGCTGATGCATACACAAGTCTATAAAAGTTCAAAAAAAAAAGAAACGAAAAACAGCAGCAAGGATGTATAATCGCTTAAACAGGCTTTTTGCAGTCAGTGGGGTGTGTGCATATGTATAGTATGTGTATGTATTTATGTGGTAAATTACGGATGTAGACCAAAAAAACTATATATGTATGTAAAAAAAAGAGTAAAATAGGTTAAATTCAGCAAAGAACAAAAAGTAACTTTTTAATGTAAACCACATGGGAGGAAGCAAATGAAAAAATATTAAGCGATTTAAGCCTGTTGTACGCTATACAAACATAGTTGAATGGTGGTAATACTTATACAAATGTACGTACATTTAACTATACTCCAATGAAATCTTAAAATGATTTTCAATTTTAAATTAACTAAAAAAATACTTTTAAAATTTGAATTTTTAGAGAACTATGAGAAATTGAAGTAATTCTGTAAAGTAATAGGGACCATTCAACTAGATAAAATGGTCCATCGATTCATAATTGATCAAACATAAATTTCAAAACTCATCCTTTAAACCTTTCTAAACTTATGAGTACTTATGTCGTTTATCTTTCATTACCACAACTTTTGGCAACAATTTATCGACAAATGTCATAATGTTGTAGGTTTGTATGTATGTTTGTTAAACTTAAGCCAAAATGTAGATTATGCTAACAAACACACCAGCAATGATGGCAATACATATGAAAATATGTAAGTACTATCACCTGTCTATATTAAAAACCATCTAAACTAAATGAAAATGAATAGAATTGTACTTAGAAGAAATTTTCCTTTTGGCATTCATCATGATTCACTTGTGAATGCACAAATGAACATTTTGAAATGTTTAAAACACTAGAGTGCATTCATCTCTCTATTGCTTGAATGACAAAGATAAACGTTTTTTTTTACTTTTGTGTTTTTCTTTCTGTTAGATAAATATTTCTTTTTTTTTATTCTCTCTCTCTCTCTCTCTTAAAGGTTTATGTTAATTTGAAACAAGTGAAACATACATATGTATGTGTGTACATATAGTAAGACAGTCAATCAGAATTACGCTGTTGGGAATAATGTTCCGAAATTTATAATTTATAATCATATTTGTTAATGACATTTAAATTTCTCATTGATCTGCTAAATCTAGTAAAAATAATATTTACCAGATTGTCGAAAGTTTGCAATATCATTAGCAGCTACCCAAACAGCAATTTCAAAACGTTTTCGAGCAGTTGGATTCATATCAAATCTGGGAAATTCGCTACCATAAGAAAAGAATCAGAGAGATCTTGAGTGACAAGAAAATAAGTTTTGAACCAAATCATTACTTGCGATGATTAATGGGTCCATTGCTATAACCCGTATCATAAGAAATCGTATATAAAACTCGACACCCAAATCTGATCAGAATATCAAGGAATGTATTGCCTTTAAGAACTGTTTAGAAATTGTTTGGGAAGTTTCGCCTCAACCGCCTTATAATGTAGATCTTTCTCCGTCCGGCGATTTCGATCAATGAAGAACGTTCTTTCTTAGATAAGTTTTACTTCAGAAGAAAGTAACCGAAAATGTCTTGATTAGTTTATGGACTCAATGGGTGAGTATTTCTTTTGCCGCGGAAATCATATGTTGCCAAATAGATGGGAAAAGAACACAGCTAACAATGGCCAATACTTAGAATATCTGTATTTGTTTACAAATGTTACAGAAGTCGTGGGTTCAATTTCCACCAGAGATTCTGGCAAAGCAGCGTACAACAGGGTCGATAGTGGTCTGATACATGACTTCCGTTCTAACTTAATGATAATGGTCGACGGCCTGAGTTTTAAATATCGGATTCCTTTCGCAACCAAATTGGTGGCAAAAGTTCATAGCGATGCTGTATACGTAACTGTTTTTTAACTGTCAGTTCAGTCTGCCCCCCCGGGCATGTTTCCTTGATGTTCAGACCGCATCTTGGTGTATTGCAATCCGGGGGTAGATAGGTGCTACCAATACCTGTAGTCTTCCGGGACTATAAATTGGTGTTGACGATTTACTGCCTGGCCTAGTCCTTGCATAAATCGAAAAGAGGTCTAACCAGAGCACCACATAATCTGGTACTACGGGTGGCCAGTTGCCCGCAGGACTATGTCCTGGCTGGTCAGTTGGTTGAGGTTCCTTCGGGATCCACGTAGTGGCTGTGGTTTAAACCTAAATCGCAGGAAGGGGGTGCTTGGTTAAAAGACTGATACACGGTGAAATATAAATTTTCAAGATACATTTCTGTTATCGTTCCTAGATGCAAGGAGCGGTACAAATTGCAGAGCATGACTGTGGATTAATAAAATGTTGGAATTGAGCTGATAATGCAAAGAATTGGTAAACGAAGATGAATGATGTTTCTGATGTCTACTTTGAATTCTATAAAGAGAATGGAGTGATTGATGGATTTGACGGATGTGTGATAAATGGGTACAGATGTAAGATGAACGATGAATGATGAATGAGAGTTAGACTACGGTCTATCTAGCCAATGGAGTGCGAAGTCGTCACTGCCCTTTCTTTAATTTTGAAGCGATTTTCCAACATGGTTGAGTGTATGCTCAACTTATCACAATGGGTCTCTGTGACCACTGAAATAAAGTCTTGTCAATTAATATAATCTGTGTTTTTCGGACTACCAATTACGTCCCCTAGGTGCTGTTGCCGAATCAACAGAGCCTTAGTAGTGTGGTTGGGCGACATTATGTCGGGGTAGATTGAGCTTGCTCATGATACCTGTATTTCCTCAACGTGACTACTTTGGCAAGAGATTAGATAGCTCGAGTACTTGAGCAAAGTGCTTGTACATGGACCGGCATATCCATGTACAAAAATTGCGACCTGCGTGTAACAAACACAAAGGGGCAGTGGTGAGTTGTTTACTTGATACTCACCCAGTGGTTGAAAAAGTACCACCGTGGGGTAGGGCTACACAGCCAGGTACTCACGTAAAGCACTTCGACATCTTGTCAGTTCAGTCTACCCCAGGTGGGCTTGATAAAAGACCCTCATCTTGGTTTTATTGTAACCCCGGGGAAAAGAGGTGCTACCAGCACCTCTAGTCTGCCGGGGCTATAAACTAGTGATGATCAAATATATCCTC
The DNA here is from genome assembly GCF_015586225.1 of Lucilia sericata. NCBI lineage: Eukaryota > Metazoa > Arthropoda > Insecta > Diptera > Calliphoridae > Lucilia > Lucilia sericata. The sequence continues at coordinate 82,338 of NW_023994225.1, read as the reverse complement.
GACCTCTCTTTGGAATGATTTGACATGGGTCGAAACAAAAAATCCATACCACGGTAACAGGTAGCCCGAAAGGCAAAGTTACAGACTTCGACTTGTTCCGATAATTGAGGTCCCTTGGTGGTGCACGTGAAGGCTATGGCTTAAACCCAAATTCGCGGGAAGAAACATACCTATAATTCGATCCGCCACTCGGTTTAGTTTTAAATAAAAAAGCTATTCAAACTGTTAAACCATTAGTATACATATTAAACTAACTTTAATAACAAAATATTCAAAATGTATTTTATATTAAAACTCCAGTTTGCATACATATCACAAACTCCTTAATACTTCACATGTTCCTTAAAAAAGGGGTGAATTATCAAATACTTAAGATAAATTTCTATAAATGCGTTCGCATAATGACATGTTTTTAAGGCACAATTGTCGCTTTTCTATTCGCAAACTTTAACCTCCTTCACCTATTTGCTATTTTAACAATTAAAACTAAAATAATGAACTAAAGTATGCAACTACTTACAACGTGTAGTCAATATTTAGTCATGCATTTAGAGGCAAACAGAAAGACAGACGGACAGACAGACACATTCGTTGAATAACACTTCAGTAAGTGAACCCAATTAAATTTTATTAAACCTCTTAAAGTGGCAGTTAAACACTTAGTTTCATTGTAAAACTGTGCAAGGCAGGGGTGAGAGGTAGTGCAGTAACAAAATAACAATGAACCCTTTAAGATAAGATCAGCAGCATCACCATCATCAGCAACATGCTGCAAGTTTGTGCAGTTAGTAAATGTTTTCAATGTTGCAGGTGAAAAATTGTATATATGAACATAAAAATAATAAAATTAACAATAAAATTATTCAAATAATTAAGAGTATTTACTTTTCTTATCATAATACGTGTAATAATGAGGTTAAGAAAAATATTTTAAAATTGTACTTTGTTGCAAAACGAGGGGGAGAAAATGTCAATAGAAAATGTTGAAAAGAGTAAAATAAAAATTAAAATTATATTAAGTAAAATGTTGTAAATAAAATTAATATTATGAGATATTTAAAAAAATAGCTAATATTTATTTATAAATTTGAATTAAAGATATTTTATATTATTTATTTAATAATTTATTATTTCTTTCGTTTTAGGTAAGTGTCGAACAAATCGCTTATGCATTTACTTGCTCTTGTATTTCAAAGTAATGCAGATGGTATGTAGTTGTTAATGAATATTATTATATTTTCAAATTTCAAATAAAATGTAACAAAAAGAGTACTCTTTAGGTTTTAAAGTACTAAAAAAACAGACTAGGCTATAGACTAGACTAAATTAGACTAGTTTATACTAGATAGACTATTGATAAGACTAGACTATAGACTAGACTATAGACTAGACTATAGACTAGACTATAGACTAGACTATAGACTAGACTATAGACTAGACTAGACTATAGACTAGACTATAGACTAGACTATAGACTAGACTATAGACTAGACTATAGACTAGACTATAGACTAGACTATAGACTATACTATAGACTAGACTATAGACTAGACTATAGACTAGACTATAGACTAGACTATAGACTAGACTATAGACTAGACTATAGACTAGACTATAGACTAGACTATAGACTAGACTATAGACTAGACTATAGACTAGACTATAGACTAGACTATAGACTAGACTATAGACTAGACTAGACTAGACTATAGACTAGACTATAGACTAGACTATAGACTAGACTATAGACTAGACTATAGACTAGACTATAGACTAGACTATAGACTAGACTATAGACTAGACTATAGACTAGACTATAGACTAGACTATAGACTAGACTATAGACTAGACTATGATAGACTATAGACTATAGACTAGACTATAGACTAGACTATAGACTAGACTATAGACTAGACTATAGACTAGACTATAGACTAGACTATAGACTAGACTATAGACTAGACTATAGACTAGACTATAGACTAGACTATAGACTAGACTATAGACTAGACTATAGACTAGACTATAGACTAGACTATAGACTAGACTATAGACTAGACTATAGACTAGACTATAGACTAGACTATAGACTAGACTATAGACTAGACTATAGACTAGACTATAGACTAGACTATAGACTAGACTATAGACTAGACTATAGACTAGACTATAGACTAGACTATAGACTAGACTATAGACTAGACTATAGACTAGACATAGACTAGACTATAGACTAGACTATAGACTAGACTATAGACTAGACTATAGACTAGACTATAGACTAGACTATAGACTAGACTATAGACTAGACTATAGACTAGACTATAGACTAGACTATAGACTAGACTATAGACTAGACTATAGACGACTATAGACTAGACTATAGACTAGACTATAGACTAGACTATAGACTAGACTATAGACTAGACTATAGACTAGACTATAGACTAGACTATAGACTAGACTATAGACTAGACTATAGACTAGACTATAGACTAGACTATAGACTAGACTATAGACTAGACTATAGACTAGACTATAGACTAGACTATAGACTAGACTATAGACTAGACTATAGACTAGACTATAGACTAGACTATAGACTAGACTATAGAACTATAGACTAGACTATAGACTAGACTATAGACTAGACTATAGACTAGACTATAGACTAGACTATAGACTAGACTATAGACTAGACTATAGACTAGACTATAGACTAGACTATAGACTAGACTATAGACTAGACTATAGACTAGACTATAGACTAGACTATAGACTAGACTATAGACTAGACTATAGACTAGACTATAGACTAGACTATAGACTAGACTATAGACTAGACTATAGACTAGACTATGACTAGACTATAGACTAGACTATAGACTAGACTATAGACTAGACTATAGACTAGACTATAGACTAGACTATAGACTAGACTAGATTATAGACTAGACTATAGACTAGACTATAGACTAGGACTTAGACTAGACTATAGACTAGACTATAGACTAGACTATAGACTTAGACTATGACTAGACTATAGACTAGACTATAGACTAGACTATAGACTAGACTATAGACTAGACTATAGACTAGACTATAGACTAGACTAAGACTAGACTATAGATAGACTATAGATAGACTATAGACTAGACTATAGGACTAGACTATAGACTAGACTATAGACTAGACTATAGACTAGACTATAGGACTAGACTATAGACTAGGACTACAGACTAGACTATAGACTAGACTATAGACTAGACTATAGACATTGACTATAGACTAGACTATAGACTAGACTATAGACTAGACTATAGACTAGACTATAGGACTAGACTATAGACTAGACTATAGACTAGACTATAGACTAGACTATAGACTAGACTACTAGACTAGACTATAGACTAGACTATAGACTAGACTATAGACTAGGACTATAGACTAGGACTATAGACTAGACTATAGACTAGGACTATAGACTAGACTATAGACTAGACTATAGACTAGACTATAGACTAGACTATAGACTAGACTATAGACTAGACTATAGACTAGACTATAGACTAGACTATAGACTAGACTATAGACTAGACATAGACTAGACTATAGACTAGACTTATAGACTTAGACTACTAGACTAGACTATAGACTAGACTATAGGACTAGACTATAGACTAGACTATAGACTAGACTATAGACTAGACCATATAGACTAGACTATAGACTAGACTATAGACTAGACTATAGACTAGACTATAGGACTAGACTATAGACTAGACTATAGACTAGACTATAGACTAGACTATAGACTAGACTATAGACTAGACTATAGACTAGACTATAGACTAGACTATAGCTAGACTAGACTATAGACTAGACTATAGACTAGACTATAGACTAGACTATAGACTAGACTATAGACTAGACTATAGACTAGACTATGACTAGACTATAGACTAGACTATAGACTAGACTATAGACTAGACTATAGACTAGACTATAGACTAGGACTCTAGACTATAGACTATAGACTAGACTATAGACTAGACTATAGACTAGACTATAGACTAGACTATAGACTAGACTATAGACTAGACTATAGACTAGACTATAGACTAGACTATAGACTAGACTATAGACTAGACTATAGACTAGACTATAGACTAGACTATAGACTAGACTATAGACTAGACTATAGACTAGACTATAGACTAGACTATAGACTAGACTATAGACTAGACTATAGACTAGACTATAGACTAGACTATAGACTAGACTATAGACTAGACTATAGACTAGACTATAGACTAGACTATAGACTAGTTCTGGAGTGAAAAATGCCTTCAAAAATCATTGATAAAGGTACTCTCCACAGAACTACTCAATAACGATTCCGCAGAACCAGTTTTGTAGGTTTTAATTTCTAACAAAAATTATTGCTCTCAACAAACAAAATAGAGCAAGTAAAGGTTTCTACAACAACTTATGAAACGAATACAATTTTCCAAATATTACCATGACATTTCCTTTACCCCAAAGGAAAATGTAATGATTTCAATATAATTGGGTTAATTTAATAACATACAAATAAATACATTGTTATTTACAATGTATGTATGTATATACATATGTATATATTTTAAAAATACATACAAGTATTTGTTTGTAAGATTGTTCGCAAGTGTCAATTACATGTGATAAACAAACATTTTAACAATCATTTTATAACCATTAACAAACAATACAAACGCGTTTAGTTTACTCCTTCTATTCTACAGATAATAATACAAATAATACCTACATATATTTTTTATATTATTTAAATCCATTCAAAATCCATTGTTAAAAATACAACAAGAGCAACAACAGAAACATCTTGACAACAAGCAAACGAACGATGAATGTATGAATAAATATATGAATGAATGAACGAACGAATGGATAGATGGATGGATGTATGAATGAACGAATGAATGAAGTTATGCAAATCACTTGCAATTTATCAATGTCTCAATAACTGTCATTGTGTAATTTTCACATTTCAAAAAATGTAAATCAATGTGATCAAAACTTACAGACACAAATACACTTTTCACTCAACACATACACTTATACACCTACAAACAGATACAATTTTGTTTCGAATATGGGGAAAATAAAAGAAAACTAGGATTTTACTTTTATTTTTCTGCACCATCAGAGTTTTCCTGTTTCCCTCCCACCAAATGTAAAATTGAAAAAAATAGGAAAACTAACAACTACAATATCAGAAAAAAAAACATATGGTGTTATCCTTTTTTTGTATATATTGTTGTAAAAGATTTAATAAAAACAACAACAATACTATATGATACCAATACTCCAACCAAAGACACAAATAACAACAAAGTATGGTTAGATAGCTACTAATAACGACTCTGCTGTTCTTAGAAACATTTTCTCTCTTTTAGCCGAATTTTTCAGATATTTACTTTAAAGTGGTTCTGATGTGAGTTCCATTGACACCTTATGAGCCTTTCCCATCTTACTGGCAACATATGGATTTCACACCTAAAGACTGCTCATCTTTTGAGAACAATATTGAACCAGGGAATTTTTGGATTTGCTGTTCTGAAGTGTATTTCAAAGAGAGTGTTGTGTATTGATCAAAACAAATATTAGTCGTGAGGAACAAGGCCTGGACTATAAGACGTGTGAGGCGAAAATTCTCAACCATTTCATTTTAAAGAGTTTTTAACTAATATTTCTACATTGACCGAGCTTTGTCATTATGGAATACATATTATCTTTGACTGCTTCTTCCGGACGTTTTTTTCGGACAATAATTTTTGCAAGTCCTCACCTTAGTCTCTTTAATGTCTAAGTCTTCAATTCCGAACAGCACGTTGGTAAGCAATCGGTATGCTTTAGCGGCATAAATAAAGCTTCCGCCATATGACGATTCATTGTCATCTATTATGAATACCACACTTTTAGAAAAAGGCGTAATATAGATTTAATTGAGCAATCCTAACAGTACATTTAAAAAGCTTAGTTCCTGTTAATTTAAAATAATTTTGAGAAATATGAACCATAACTTTTATAAATAATTTATATGCAACAGTCTTTAAATCTGCCGGGTAATACATACATGCATCTACATAAAATACTCAAATACAATAGGAGTTCCAATAGAGACATACATACATACATATTCACACACAAAACAATTGCATAACAAATAAATCATAAATATAAAACGTAAATCGACTTCATGCAACCAAAACTGTCAATACATTTCACTCACAATAAAGTTCCTTTTTTTTAAATAGAATAGAATATATATGTATGTATGTATGTATGTACAAATGTGTAGTAAATCGGTAATTGGAACAAACCTATATAAGAACATACTGGAAAAACTTAAAATTCCTAAGCTTACTTATCAACTCCAAATATACAAAAAGTGCTAACTCTAACTTGGACCAAAGTTAGTTTTTAATGACAAAGTCTATAGTCTATAGTCTTGTCTATAGTCTAGTCTATAGTCTAGTCTATAGTCTAGTCTATAGTCTATTCTATAGTCTAGTCTATAGTCTATTCTATAGTCTATTCTATAGTCTAGTCTATAGTCTATTCTATAGTCTATTCTATAGTCTAGTCTATAGTCTAGTCTATAGTCTAGTCTATAGTCTAGTCTATAGTCTAGTCTATAGTCTAGTCTATGTCTAGTCTATAGTCTAGTCTATAGTCTAGTCTATAGTCTAGTCTATAGTCTAGTCTATAGTCTAGTCTATAGTCTAGTCTATAGTCTAGTCTATAGTCTAGTCTATAGTCTAGTCTATAGTCTAGTCTAGTCTAGTCTATAGTCTAGTCTTAGTCTAGTCTATAGTCTAGTCTATAGTCTAGTCTATAGTCTAGTCTATAGTCTAGTCTATAGTCTAGTCTATAGTCTAGTCTATAGTCTAGTCTATAGTCTAGTCTATAGTCTAGTCTATAGTCTAGTCTATAGTCTAGTCTATAGTCTAGTCTATAGTCTAGTCTATAGTCTAGTCTATAGTCTAGTCTATAGTCTAGTCTATAGTCTAGTCTATAGTCTAGTCTATAGTCTAGTCTATAGTCTAGTCTATAGTCTAGTCTATAGTCTAGTCTATAGTCTAGTCTATAGTCTAGTCTATAGTCTAGTCTATATGTCATCGTCTAGTCTAGTCTAGCTATAGTCTAGTCTATAGTCTAGTCTATAGTCTAGTCTATAGTCTAGTCTATAGTCTAGTCTATAGTCTAGTCTCTAGTCTAGTCTATCGTCTAGTCTATAGTCTAGTCTATAGTCTAGGTCGATAGTCTAGTCTATAGTCTATAGTCTATAGTCTAGTCTATAGTCTAGTCTATAGTCTAGTCTATAGTCTAGTCTATAGTTAGTCTATAGTCTAGTCTATAGTCTAGTCTATAGTCTAGGTCTATAGTCTAGTCTATAGTCTAGTCTATAGTCTAGTCTATAGTCTAGTCTATAGTCTAGTCTATAGTCTAGTCTATAGTCCTAGTCATAGTCTAGTCTATAGTCTAGTCTACTGTCTGTCTAAGTAGTCTAGTCTATAGTCTAGTCTATAGTCTAGAGTCAGTCTATAGTCTATAGTCTAGTCTAGTCTAAGTCTAGTCTATAGTCTAGTCTAATCTATAGTCTATAGTCTAGTCTAATCTATAGTCTAAGATTAAAATCACAAAAAAACTTTAAATGTTCATGTTATATTAATATTTGTAATATGAATAAATCATTAACATGTATACGTACAGGTGTCGTTAATAAAAGCATTGCAATTTCACAAGGTGACATTTTTTCGATTTTTTATTTTTACAACTTTTGTTCTTTATGACAAGAGCTGCAACTTTGCCCATATCAATATTCCAAATGGTTTGCGAGAGAAGAGCCTGAGAAAATGATGCCTTTTTGCATAAGTGAACCAAAGACCGCAAATCTTTGGATGCCCGTAGAAAATGCATGTCTTTGTGTAAAACTCGGAAACACGGGTCTTTCATTCAGTTTTCTATCACGTACATACATATAGGTTATATTTCCGTGACTTAAGAAAGTACTTATCCCTATAAATACCTAAGAAACTACTTAATCCCCAACACAATAAATAATTTCGCATGTATGTTGGTGACATGTAAAAAAAATATGAAATAAAATAAAATATTATTTATGAGCATACAAACGACTCTATAAGAACACAATACAATAAACTAAAGAACACATTAAAACGTACGTTTTTATAGGTAAAAAATATTGTAACCGTTTTATATTTCATATGTTTATTATTATATTTTTTATTATATTGTCTCCCCACTTTACTCCTTTTTACCCCTTTCTTTTGTTGTATGAACTCAAAGCTAAACGAAATAAAACTGAACTTTTGTTATATAAAACCCACCATATTCTTTTGTAAAATCATGTTTTTTTCCTTTACTACATCTGTTCTTAAGAAATCTTTGTTTCCGTTTCTTTTCTACCTCTCTTATAGTAATACAATCATTCATACTTTGCTCTGACGACTAGAATTCAATCAAATTCCAATTTATAAAACATTTTTCAAGTGTGAAAATTTAACACGTTCCCGTTAAACGTGATTTGATTTTGGTATGAGAATTTATTTATAACAATGTATGTGTATGAGTGTGTGTGAGAATAAACGGACAGGAAGCGGAAAATAAGTGCAAAATACTGTTAGTGAACCTACACACTTATAGATGCATACATATGTTTGTATATTATCTTACTCACATTTCCTACAAGAATTTACTTAAAAAATAACGTGAGTAAAATCTCTTACTCTCTTTTTTGCTCTCCTTGTTAATGTTGTTCTTTTAATACTGCTACAAGTAGCAGTTTAAACTACTGCCGCTGCTACTGGCGCTGCTTTCACATACAGTCATTGTTACTGTGACATTTTGTCTGTAACAATATTATAGTAAATGATATTGTTATCTGCTTATTTTTGTTGCTGTTGTCATGTTATTTATTGTCAAACTTACTTTACAAATAAAACGAAGTAACAAAATATACCCAAAAATAAGGAAAATCGGAAGACAGACAGACAATCAACACTTTCAGGCATGTGATGCATGCAAGAGGAAACAGAAGTTTAAGAACAAAACAGACGTCAAATAAAAACAAAGTACGAATTTAAGGAAATACCGTTAAGTATAAAGTGTTTATTGCTTAATCCTGTGTCAAATCCCATTATCATGTATTTAAAGTTTCTTGAATTTCTTTTGTTATTCTTGTTATTTGTTGTCAATACTTTGGTAAAGCAGTAGAGCGATTCACAGTAACTCAAGTATAAAGTATTTTTCCAAGTATTTATTACCGTGTAACCAGAAATGTATATACATCTGTAAATTGCAAAAATCAAAAATATGTGTATAAGTTCTTTTAAGTTTAATCATTTAATATTTCTTGAATAAATTGCAGTAGTAGCATTTTAAAAAAAGTAAATTGTACAAAAAAAATTAGTACTATAGTCTAGACTATAGACTAGACTATAGAAGAGGACTATAGACTAGACTATAGACTAGACTATAGACTAGACTATAGACTAGACTATAGACTAGACTATAGACTAGACTACAGGCTAGCCTATAGGCTAGATTATAGACTAGACTATAGACTGGACTAAAGACTAGAATATAGGCTAGACTATAGACTAGACTATAGACTAGACTATAGACTAGACTATAGACTAGACTATAGACTAGACTATAGACTAGACTATAGACTAGACTATAGACTAGACTATAGACTAGACTATAGACTAGACTATAGACTAGACTATAGACTAGACTATAGACTAGACTATAAACTAGACTATAGACTAGACTATAGACTAGACTATAGACTAGACTATAGACTAGACTATAGACTAGTCTATAGACTAGACTATAGACTAGACTATAGACTAGACTATAGACTAGACTATAGACTAGACTATAGACTAGACTATAGACTAGACTATAGACTAGACTATAGACTAGACTATAGACTAGACTATAGACTAGACTATAGACTAGACTATAGACTAGACTATAGACTAGACTATATACTAGACTATAGACTAGACTATAGACTAGACTATAGACTAGACTATAGACTAGACTATAGACTAGACTATAGACTAGACTATAGACTAGACTATAGACTAGACTATAGACTAGACTATAGACTAGACTATAGACTAGACTATAGACTAGACTATAGACTAGACTATAGACTAGACTATAGACTAGACTATAGACTAGACTATAGACTAGACTATAGACTAGACTATAGACTAGACTATAGACTAGACTATAGACTAGACTATAGACTAGACTATAGACTAGACTATAGACTAGACTATAGACTAGACTATAGACTAGACTATAGACTAGACTATAGACTAGACTATAGACTAGACTATAGACTAGACTATAGACTAGACTATAGACTAGACTATAGACTAGACTATAGACTAGACTATAGACTAGACTATAGACTAGACTATAGACTAGACTATAGAGACTATAGACTAGACTATAGACTAGACTATAGACTAGACTATAGACTATAGACTATATAGACTAGACTATAGACTAGACTATAGACTAGACTATAGACTAGACTATAGACTAGACTATAGACTAGACTATAGACTAGACTATAGACTAGACTATAGACTAGACTATAGACTAGACTATAGACTAGACTATAGACTAGGCTATAGACTAGACTATAGACTAGACTATAGACTAGACTATAGACTAGACTATAGACTAGACTATAGACTAGACTATAGACTAGACTATAGACTAGACTATAGACTAGACTATAAACTAAACTATAGACTAGACTATAGACTAAACTATAGACTAGACTATAGACTAGACTATAGACTAGACTATAGACTAGGACTATAGACTAGACTATAGACTAAACTATAGACTAGACTATAGACTAGACTATAGACTAGACTATAGACTAGACTATAGATTAGACCAGAAACTAGAGTATAGACTAGACTGTATACTAAACTAGAGACTAGTCTATAGACTTGGTTTTAGAGATATAGATTTATTATTGTAATAATAAGACTATAGACTAGACTATAGACTAGACTATAGACTAGACTATAGACTAGGCTATAGACTAGACTATAGACTAGACTATAGACTAGACTATAGACTAGACTATAGACTAGACTATAGACTAGACTATAGACTAGACTATAGACTAGACTATAGACTAGACTATAGACTAGACTATAGACTAGACTATAGACTAGACTATAGACTAGACTTTAGACTAGACTATAGACTAGACTATAGACTAGACTATAGACTAGACTATAGACTAGACTATAGACTAGACTATAGACTAGACTATAGACTAGACTATAGACTAGACTATAGACTAGACTATAGACTAGACTATAGACTAGACTATAGACTAGACTATAGACTAGACTATAGACTAGACTATAGACTAGACTATAGACTAGACTATAGACTAGACTATAGACTAGACTATAGACTAGACTATAGACTAGACTATAGACTAGACTATAGACTAGACTATAGACTAGACTATAGACTAGACTATAGACTAGACTATAGACTAGACTATAGACTAGACTATAGACTAGACTATAGACTAGACTATAGACTAGACTATAGACTAGACTATAGACTAGACTATAGACTAGACTATAGACTAAACTATAGACTAGACTATAGACTAAACTATAGACTAGACTATAGACTAGACTATAGACTAGACTATAGACTAGACTATAGACTAAACTATAGACTAGACTGTAGACTAGACTATAGACTAGACTATAGATTAGACCAGAAACTAGAGTATAGACTAGACTGTATACTAAACTAGAGACTAGTCTATAGACTTGGTTTTAGAGATATAGATTTATTATTGTAATAATAAGACTATAGACTAGACTATAGACTAGACTATAGACTAGGCTATAGACTAGACTATAGACTAGACTATAGACTAGACTATAGACTAGACTATAGACTAGACTATAGACTAGACTATAGACTAGACTATAGACTAGACTATAGACTAGACTATAGACTAGACTATAGACTAGACTATAGACTAGACTATAGACTAGACTTTAGACTAGACTATAGACTATAGACTAGACTATAGACTAGACTATAGACTAGACTATAGACTAGACTATAGACTAGACTATAGACTAGACTATAGACTAGACTATAGACTAGACTATAGACTAGAATATAGACTAGACTATAGACTAGACTATAGACTAGACTATACTATAGACTAGACTATAGACTAGACTATAGACTAGACTATAGACTAGACTATAGACTAGACTATAGACTAGACTATAGACTACACTATAGACTAGACTATAGATTAGACCAGAAACTAGAGTATAGACTAGACTGTATACTAAACTAGAGACTAGTCTATATACTTGGTTTTAGAGATATAGATTTATTATTGTAATAATAAGTCGGTCATATTGAACGATTTTGAAGACTATTTCATGAAAACTCCTCGAGAAATAATCCTATTGTCAAAACAGATTAAAATATTAGGGACTCCGACAAAAAAATGTATTAAACACATTGTGAAACTATTGTAATCCAATACAATGAAATAGTTATACAAATATTTGCAGGATTTTTCAAGGATTTTATAGAACAACATGCAGGAATGAAAAGTTTATTAAAAATCAAATTTACTTTCAGCTTAGAGTCCTTTTGTCCAAGTGATGGATGCATAAAAAATGTGATAATTTTTAAATCATATACATATTTGTATGACCCCTAACTCTATGCGTGACTTGGATTGGCAAGCACCCTTAAATTGAAAACAAAATCATAAATCATTTTATTTTAAGAAATTTCATCAAAAAAAAAAGGTTACAATTTACTACAACTCGAAATGAATATTAAATAATATCACTTAATTTCTCTTTTATACAACATTTGTAAATTGTAATAAAATTCCTTTTAGTTGAACATTCATATTCCTTTTCTTTTCCTTAAAAAGTGTAAATAATAAATAAATCCTTAAACTCCAGCATAAAACCTTTAATGTATTTAAATATAAATAAATGAACATTTTCACATTTTTTGGAACATTTTGTGATGAAACCCTTGTCAATCTTAATTATGGCGTTTATTGACAAAAATCTAAATACAAATATTTTTTTTTCTCAATACTCAAGAAATAAATAAAAAACAACATTTTTGCGTTATATTTTGTCATTACTTTTTATTAACAATTGTCAAATTAGTTGAATGGGAGAAAAGAATGGAATTTATAATCAATAAGAAAAGGGACTCTCTCTGGTGTATACAAACAAAATAACAATTAATTTCTTAAATAAAAGTAATAACTGAAACATATTTAATATATATACATTTTTTTTTTTTTGCCTAAATTTTTATTTACATTTTTGTTTAAGTGTGTGTGTTTTTTTTTTTTTGCGACTAGAGTGCTAAAGTGTTTGTTTTCATATAAAATCAATAAATTTAAATTGATATTTTGTCTTTTACCTGTTATATTTTGTCTTGCTTTGACTCACTCAACCTGGGTGTGATGTTTTAGATCTGGTATCCATCACAACCTCCTTGAGTGAGCGATAGCAGGATAGAATTTCATCTTCATCTGATAACACCTTGTTCTAGTTGTTGTTACATATTTTTTTTTTTTTCTTACTTACTTAAACTTACATCCGTTATTATTGAAACTAAAGGAATACATACATGTGAACAAAAATTTACATATACATACATATTTATAAAACTTTTATATCCTTCCTTTCTTCATACACACACATTCACATATGTAAATTACAAAACCTGCAATTCTCGATGCCTTACCAAACTAGTGTTTTTGTCTATTATTTGGAGCAGTTAGTAGTAATAGCTATTAGTTGGTTAGTTAGTTAGTTAGTGGTTAGTTAGTTAGTTAGTTAGTTAGTTAGTTAGTAGTTAGTTTAGTTAGTTAGTTAGTAGTTAGTTAGTTAGTTAGTTAGTTAGTTAGTTAGTTAGTTAGTTAGTTAGTTAGTTAGTAGTTAGTTAGTTAGTAGTAGTTAGTTTAGTTAGTTAGTTAGTTAGTTAGTTAGTTAGTTAGTTAGTTAGTAGTTAGTTAGTTAGTTAGTTAGTTAGTTAGTTAGTTAGTTAGTTAGTTAGTAGTTAGTTAGTTAGTTAGTTAGTTAGTTAGTTAGTAGTTAGTTAGTTAGTAGTAGTAGTTAGTTAGTTAGTAGTTAGTTAGTTAGTTAGTTAGTTAGTTAGTAGTTAGTTAGTTAGTTAGTTAGTAGTTAGTTAGTTAGTTAGTTAGTTAGTTAGTTAGTTAGTTAGTTAGTAGTAGTAGTTAGTTAGTTAGTTAGTTAGTTAGTTAGTTAGTTAGTTAGTTAGTGAGTTAGTTAGTTAGTTAGTTAGTTAGTTAGTTAGTTAGTAGTTAGTTAGTTAGTTAGTTAGTAGTTAGTTAGTTAGTTAGTTAGTTAGTTAGTTAGTTAGTAGTAGTTAGTTAGTTAGTTAGTTAGTTAGTTAGTTAGTTAGTTAGTTAGTTAGTAGTTAGTTAGTTAGTTAGTAGTTAGTTAGTTAGTTAGTAGTTAGTTGTTAGTTAGTTAGTTAGTTAGTTAGTTAGTTAGTTAGTTAGTTAGTTAGTTAGTTAGTTAGTTAGTTAGTTAGTTAGTTAGTAGTTAGTTAGTAGTTAGTTAGTTAGTTAGGTAGTTAGTTAGTTAGTTAGTTAAGTTAGTAGTTAGTTAGTTAGTTAGTTAGTTAGTTAGTTAGTTAGTTAGTTAGTAGTTAGTTAGTTAGTAGTTAGTTAGTTAGTTAGTTAGTTAGTTAGTTAGTTAGTTAGTTAGTTAGTTAGTTAGTTAGTAGTTAGTTAGTTAGTTAGTTAGTTAGTTAGTAGTTAGTTAGTAGTTAGTAGTTAGTTAGTTAGTTAGTTAGTTAGTTTAGTTAGTTAGTTAGTTAGTAGTTAGTTAGTAGTTAGTTAGTAGTTAGTTAGTTAGTTAGTTAGTTAGTTAGTTAGTTAGTTAGTTAGTTAGTTAGTTAGTTAGTTAGTTAGTTAGTTAGTTAGTTAGTTAGTTAGTTAGTTAGTTAGTTAGTTAGTAGTTAGTTAGTTAGTTAGTTAGTTAGTTAGTTAGTTAGTTAGTTAGTTAGTTAGTTAGTTAGTTAGTTAGTTAGTTAGTTAGTTAGTTAGTTAGTTAGTTAGTAGTTAGTTAGTTAGTTAGTTAGTTAGTTAGTTAGTTAGTTAGTTAGTTAGTTAGTTAGTTAGTTAGTTAGTTAGTTAGTTAGTTAGTTAGTTAGTTAGTTAGTTAGTTAGTTAGTTAGTTAGTAGTTAGTTAGTAGTTAGTTAGTTAGTTAGTTAGTTAGTTAGTTAGTTAGTTAGTTAGTTAGTTAGTTAGTTAGTTAGTTAGTTAGTAGTTAGTTAGTTAGTTAGTTAGTTAGTTAGTTAGTTAGTTAGTTAGTTAGTTAGTTAGTTAGTCCTTTACACTGGGCCGACACTGCTGTAGGTCTGGTATAAACAGGGCGCCACGGACTACCGTAGTAACAAGTAAGTTTCGTCAAAAAAGAATACATAGATTCCTTCGAAAACTGCTGGGAATCTACACATGTGTCTTCATATCATAAAGTATGTAAGTGTTTATGTAACGTGTAGGTGTTAGAAAAAATAAACTTGATATGCAAAGTATGACAAACTCACCTAGTCAGTCCCCCGCTACCACTGAAATATTACTTATATGTTTTAATACTATAAGTAAGACTTCTGGGTTCATCTGTGCGCTTCAGTTACTTAAGATTTTCATGGATTTGTAATAGAGAAAGAAAAATAACGACGAACAAAAAAAAAAAAGAAACAAGTACGATTATAAAACAAATAAAAATGTATATAAAGGACCTAAACGAATTAAATTGAAGCTACGGCTCCTAAAAGTAGGCGCAGTTTTCAACAGAGAACTAATTCACGAAATTATTTACAAATTAGATTGTTTGTGCATAGTAAAGGTACGTTTGAATCCTTCTATGCTTTAAGGCGGAAGACAAATGTTTCGTTCTGCATCACAAAGAGTATATTCACAAGAAGGACTCAATTAGAAGTGATTCGATATTATTAGAAATCACTATTTTAAAGGGAGCAAAATCTATTGAAAAGCTATTAAAAAGTCTTGGAATCAAACTCCCTTAACTAGGAACTAGTCTTTATTAATACTTAAACTTGGCTTAAGATATCAGTTAAGTTTCAAATGTATATTCGTTGGATCCTTAACGAAATTTAAGTTGTTAATTCAAACATTGCAAATAGTCTTAATACACCTAAACATTAACAGCACCGTCATCATCAACAATATCTATGTTATGGTGGATACAATAATGAAAAAAAAACTTGTGTTAACAAAGTTAAGAAAATTGTTTACCAAGTCAAAGGTTTATTAACATAACACATTTTTACTTTTTATTTGCTGTTGTTGCCAGTTTTTCCATATGAACTTCACCTATCCGAAGGAAACCAAGTAAACATTTGTGTTTAAATTCGAGAGTTTGATGCGAACTTAATGGAAATATCTTTCGACAAACTTGTTCTTTTGATGTCTTAGAATGTTGAAAATAAAAAATAGAAATTCGAGCCATTGATACAGTTCCCACAAAAACCTGAAAAGTTATACTCTTGATGACGACCACTAATACTTAGGTGGTCGACCTTGTGAAATCCCTATTTCTATTTCAGGAAGTTGATGAATGGCCTGTTATTTTGGTATACTTCTCGCACTTTTGATATTAGATAGTGTTACCTATTCTCCAGGATTTACGGGACCTAAAACTGGAAGAATTTTTTAACTGCCACTTAAGCAGAGTTCCTCATATTGATCCTTATACTGCTTATTGGTGAAGTATTTTAGGGAGTTACGTGGAGGCTTAGTTGAAACCCTGAGAAGTGGCATATTTTAGGTTACCAAATATGTATGTCCTTAGCTGATATTACTTATATACCCATGCTCAGTTTTATTGAACTATTTTTATACCCTTGACCTTCGTGAGAAACCAATGAATGTCGAAGTGCTCAACGTGAACATCTGGCCTGAGGGTCTTATTTCACCATGGTCTTTTTCATCCACTGGGTAGGCTTAAGAATGGTCTACCATGCTACCCTGAATCCTTCTTTAAAGAAATCAGGTGGAAATTTTTGTACATAGCTGAGCCAGTTCAGGTACAAGCACTTTTCTGTAGTAATCGAGCTATCAATCCATTGCCATAGTAGTCCCGTTGGGAAATAGCAGGTGTCAGGAGACAAGCTAAATCGAACCCCGACAAGAAGAAGGCAATCACTGGTTAGAGTCGATGGAAGGAGCGAACCCAACATCAGGTGAGGAATGCCGTATCCCTATAAACATTCTCATCATCATCTAAAGACTCACCCCAGTGCATTCCTGGACTTTACATGTCGCCCAAACACACTACTGAGATGGCTCTGTTGTTTTGGCAACAGCAACTAGAGACGTATTTGGTAGTTCGTAATAATCAAAATAACGGATCAATGTCTCTCTATATGAACAGATCTTTATGACATAGGATGTAGGAATTTCCAAAGTCAACTGAACCCAATAATTGCCCCGACAATTAGTCGCGTAGCATGAATCAATATGTTGAGATGGCAACAGCACCGAGCAACTTCCCAGAAGCCTAAAAAAGCATACTAAATCAGTACTAATCTCCAATATATGGAGACTTTCCGAGAGAGAATTATCAAACCCATTAGATATAGTATATATCAGTCCTTAAACCAACATTCGCTCCTATGTGGATCCCGAAGAAACCTCAACCAGCCAGGACACAGTCCTGCGGACAACTGGCCACCCGTAGTACCAGATTATGTGGTTCTCCTGTTAGGCTCCCATATCAAATCATACCAAGGACTAGTCGAGGAGTGAAGTGACATCAGCAGTTTATAGTCCAGGTAGACTAGAGGTACTGGTAGCACTTTTTTACCCCGGGATTGCAATACACCAAGATGAGGGTCATTCATCAAGGAAACATGCCCCGGCGGGGAGCCTGAGAAGGGTATATATAAGTTTGTCATTCCGTTTGTAATTTCTATAATATAAATTTCCGACCCTATAAAGTGTATATATTCTGGATACACCAAGATGTGGGTCATTCATCATGGAAACGTGCCCCGGTGGGGGGCCTGACAAGGGTATATATAAGTTTGTCATTCCGTTTGTAATTTCTATAATATAAATTTCCGACCCTATAAAGTGTATATATTCTGGATCCTTATAGATAGCAGAGTCGATTTTGCCATGTCCGTGTGACTAACTGTTTTTGTTTAATACACTATGGTGAAGGGTCTATAAGACTTATTGATCATAATTCGATCTTTCATCCAAGGTAGTTCTTAACAGACATCTCTCAGATGATGCTTCTTCCAAACATTGATGCCATTGAATGATTTGGGGCTTCATCCATGATCACTAACATCCTGAAATTTCACTAAGCTAGACTGGACTCTCATCGAGTATAGACAAAAAGATTTCAACGTGATATTACCACGGAATATCTATGATTTCAATAACAATGATTCAAAATGGTCATGAGAAATTGTTTGTCTTTCAAGACACAACTCATTTTAGACTCTAGATTATTATATTATCCCTTATTTCAGTGGCTGATATCTTGGTAAAACGATTTTGGACTTCGGTTATCCATCGAACGGGTTTCCTGACCACCAATATCGTGCAATTTCACTAAACTAGACTGGATAATCTGGTTTAGACAACGAGTTCTCTCTTAGCGAGATAAGCGTATCTGAACGTAATATTACCCGGAATATCTGAACTCAATAGCGATGATTACAAATGGATGATCGTTTAATGTATACATTGATATGAGAAGTTGTCAAAGCTCTCTTTAAGCTATCATACATGATAATCATATCACTCTCTGCCAATAACGAAAAGTATTTTGTTTTCTGGGTTGAGAAAGAAGAATGTCATTCCAGCAAACACCTACTTATACCCACTGTTGTTAGTTAAACAAACATTTTTTAAATAAGAGTAACTTTACTTCTAGGATCTCGTCTTTTTTTATTTGTTGTCTGTTGTGTAAACAACGAAAATGTTTTCCTTTCTCATGTTCCTTTTTTTCCTGCAAATAAGCGAGTTTTTCCCTAATGTTCAAAAAAAAAAAACTCGAACCTTTTTTTAATTTTTTTCTTTAGACGTAAGTCTAAGTTTTTTATTTCCTTTTTTTGTGTAACTGATTTTAATTTTATTTTATTTACTTGTTCTTGGTAAAAGTTTATTTTTTGGGGTTAGAGTTTTAAAGGAAATCTGCTTAAGAAAAGTATAAATTTTAAACAAATTTCTTGTGGCCCTAATGGTGTTGCTGCTACATTCTGTTGGTGTTGCTGATGATGGTGTTGCTGTTGGTGGTGGGTAAAAAATGAAAAATAAATAAAGTAAAAATCATTATGTTAATTTTAATATTAAATGTGAATAATTTAAAACTTGATTAAGATTTAACAGGAATAAAAAAAACATATACTAACTCGACACACACACACACACACAACAAATAAACAACCAGATAAGACTTTATTATAAATGCAATTTTCTAACATTTTTCAAAGAATTTTTGCACCAACACCAAGAAAAAAAGCCAAAAAAATATATAGATAAAAATTTTCTAAAAAACATAAAAACAAGATGATGAAAAATATTAAATGAAAATGAAATTAACATAAAAGCAAATACATACATAGCTAGATAGAAAGATAGCTAGAGAGTTAGTTAGAGGTGTTAAATTTATGTATAAATTTGTATACTAACTAATGCTAATTTAATCACAACTCAGTTCAGCTCAACACATTTCATTTAATCTAATAATTCTCGTTCGTTTTCATAAGAAAATTAAATTTTATATTCAAAAGCCATAAATAAAACTGAAAAGATATAATAAATTTTTAAGAAATTACAAAAAAAAAAATTCATATGAAGAATTCGTAATACGGCGCATATATCCATTTGAATATATGTATTTTGAAAAGTGTTATAATAGAATTTAAATGGAAATCATTTTCAAATTATCAAACACATGCAAATTATTTGTTGACATACACAGCATTTGAATATTTTAATCAAGGTTTTCTTCTTTGTCTCTGTATGTGTAGAAGAAAATTTGCAAATTATTGAATTTCTTGTATTAATTGGTATTTTAAAGAAAACAGGCAAATATTCTCACATATTAAAAATAATTATTTACGCGTAGATAATGTAGTTATTTCATACATTACTTGGTAATGAAAGGTCGTCATCAATAACATTATTTCAAATTGTTGAATAGGTTTTGTAGGCAATTGTCAAAGCTTCTTTAAAGAAAAACAAAAAGTTCCAAATCAAACGCAGTCTATGCTGAGTATTCAACCTCTTTGCAGTAGATCTGTTGGAATCGAGTGTTCTAAAATATTCCTTTTATCTATATAGAACGAGAACTAAAACTTTAGCTAGGTTAGGTTGATGGATGACTAATGTATCAAATACAGAAAGAGGCACGGGCTCGGGAAGCTGGCTCTTCGGTTATCTATGTAGAACGAAAACTAAAACTTTAGTTAGGTCAGGTTGATGGATGACTGATCAAATCTAAATGTCTTCTCAATCACTTTGAGTTGATATGGGTTTCAGGACATGAGAGCATCAGTCCCTAGACTTAACTCTTGTGCAAAATGATATTCACACTTCCCATTGATAGATCACTGGGCTGTAATTGAAACGCAACTCATGTCAAATATAAAATATCATCACTGCTCTGGCCCAGTGTGGCAAAGGATAGGACTCTAACTCTCATGTCATTAAGAAAGAAAACGATTATTCTTCTCACGGGTATAATTACTGGGCACTGTATGATTGGACATATGTCAGAACGTATAGGCACCTACGTTATAGCTACTTCAGAAGTTTCTTGGATGAGGAAGTAGAGGAATCGATACAACACTTTCTATGTGAATGTCCAGCCTTACAAGATACTACTCTATCTTGGTAGAGCTCTTTTCCCTGATCTGGATTGTCTCAGAGAGGTGCGTCACTAGTAAATATGATCGGTTTTATTACAAATATCTTCTGATTCTCACGGGAACCGTAGGAACCAATTACTCAAAGAAATGGGCGAGGTAAACCATTCTCCTTTATGTACAAACTCTCACAATTCCGAATACATTAATATAATGGGAATTATTCATTCTAAGTAAGCTTCTCCACCCATTGGATTTACCCGCTATTACATAATTCAAAGTAGTCTTATGGGATTCACACGTTTATTTTTAATTCAGACCTCAGTGCGTCGTACGGTTATGCATTTTTAATATTCACTTCCTCAAGCTCCCATATCTGTAAAGAAAGTTTAATTGTTCTTTTATTGCAGATCATTCCTGAGTGGTCTAGTACTTATATGATGCAGGATTTACCGCAGGAAGAGCATTCGATTATGACCTTATTAACAGTTCAATTTGGTCTTAGATTTAAACTTATCAGCTTATATAGCCCTAATTGCCTACTGGCTGTGAGAAAATATGTTAACCTCTATTGGGGGGCAATATTCAATCCAATCTGTTTTCGATTTCTGGGTTTTCAATGTGAACTCTTTTTTCCTGTGAAAACCCACCTACTATTTTAGCATTTTTACCTAGAACTTTTCCTCAATTAACTGTCCCATTGTTTTATGCATGTATGACTTCGAGGGAATCTGACTTAAATTAAAGGCGTCCTAAGCAGGAGAGATTCTTTTTACAAAGTTCTTCAGGGTCTAAGCACATTGGAGTGATGCCAAATTTATTATCATTACACCTCGCTGAACCTTCTGTTAGCGATTTCTATTGTTTACTAGATCTTCTAGCTTACTGTTATAAACTGGTGGTGTAATTTGACACCTTGGCTATTCCTTGGAATCATTTGACTCGCAATCGAACCTGTCTTATCTGATACCGGTAGCCCTATGTTTAGATTTTCGGATCTTGTCTTCTGCCGGTTATTGGAGAGGTTTCTTCGGGATATACATGGTGGCTGTGATCAGACCCAAATCGGTGGCAGATAAAGTTGGTTTGACGACTGATACACTGTTAAGTTAATATTTTGCTGTTACCGAAAAGACAACATATAAACGACAGACGAGTGTCCGTGGGACAAAATGTTGGGAATGTCACACCTGTATTCTCTTATGAATGTGTCCCATGCTTCCTCTGGAATCTGTCGGTTATATAAGAAGTATATTAGTGATCTTAGGTATGTTCATACCAGAACTTGTCTTCGGGTTATTTGTTTGATTCATAATATGATCTACCGTTTACGTCTAGATCCTATTTTTATTGTCGAATCAACAGAGGCCAATCTATACGTGTGGCTGTAATGGGAATAGATGCTTGTGAAGGATATCGGAAGTTGGTTAACGATTAGATATCTCCATTACTTAGCAAAGTGCTTGTAATGGGAAGACTTATTTTTGAAGTATCTCGAAGGCCGAGGCAGGTATTCACGCAAAGTTCTTCGACATCTTTTGGGTCATAAACTGAATGGCAAGGATCGATCTTGTGTCTTCTCTGGGCTACTTTGTCATAAGATGGCGACACTTACCATTTCAGCATCAAGCTGCTTTTTCTGCATGGTTTTAGGCTCCTTTTAGACACCCTTACCTTCGATGTAGATTTAATATTAATACTCGTTCTCCCTTACTCGTAGTATTCTACAAGGAGACTCCTTTGAGAAAGGTATGTTTTAGCTTTGACAGTACCCAGCAAAAAAAGACGTGCAAAAAAAGTAGTAAATGCATGGGTTGAACTGATAATGAACTAGTTCATATTTAGGGGAAACATGCATGATTTTAACATTAGCGTGTCATTGGCGTGCATGGGTTTGTATTTAGAAAAATAGTTTGTCATTTAAATGAGTTCTTACAACCAATGAAAGTTCATTGATTATTCCGAGTATTTTCATTCATGTTTTATATACATTCAAAAGTTGGTATTTAAACAAATGAAGATCCTATGATTTGAATAGGAATTTTCATTGGTTCACTGCATTTATTTAAATATGGATTTTTGAATGCATTTTTAACTAATTCCAAATATACATGTATATACTAATATAAAAATGCGCATTTTTGTGGTTTTATTGTTAATTATTTAAAAAAATGTATTTATTACTGATAATGTATATATATTATGTATATAAAGAAGGTACATGTATAAAAACATTTATCCAAATAGTTTTAATGTTTGATTAAAATTAAATTAACAAAATTATAATTAATTCAGTCTTTAAAATTAAAAATATTACAGCAATTCAATATGTTTGAGAACAAAAAAGGCAATTAACAAAAAATAATTCAAAGTAAATTTAGGTAATTTTGTATTTCTTATGAATTTATTAATAAATTATAGTGTTTTTCAAAGAAATCGTCTTCTGTTGAAGTTGTATTTTCTTTGGATGCAGCAGATTTCTTTTTTTCCTTGCAATAGCGATTTTTTGCTATTTTTAAAGCATCTCTAATGTCCGATTTGAATGTTTTATCGGTATTGCCTTCACAATAGGTACCAGCTGTAATTTAAAAATAATCATCATTAAAAATATGTATTAAATACTATAATTAAGAAAGTAAATACCTACCAAATAAAACATGCATAAATTTTCGAAAATTTAAGAGACGCAATTTGTTGTGAGTTCCATCTAAATTATATAAATCCAAAACTTCGGGCTTTATGATATCTCTCAATCCTTTTTTAATGCCACGTTGGCCACAAATTGCTCTAATTGATGCGATCTATATGAAATTATAAAGAAATTTATGTAATAAACAAACAATTTTAAATGTTGATATCTTAACTTACATATTCCTTTTCGTTTTCTTCGTTGAGAGTTTCTTCTACCTTCTGAAACTCATCTACAGAAGAAATCGGAAAAGTTTTTGTATATTTTGGGATGTTATTCTTTATGCAACTCTTCATCGCAGCGGTATTTTCTGCCAAAACGTCTAATATTATTGTGTTTTGGTTCTTAATATCTAATTTTAAATAATAATTTTATTTAAAAGATGAAAAATGTGAGTTATAAATAATAAATAATATACCTTTTAATTCATTTTGTATTGTTGTTTTGTTGCTAATAATTTCATTATTAATTTTGTTAATGTTTTCTGGAAAAAATTTTTTTTTATAATAAAAAAAATAAAATAAAACAGTGTATACCAGACAAAACATCAATTTTATTATGAATGACTTGTATCAACTTCATTAGCTCTTGGGAGTCGCACGTCTTTTTATTCAGCTTGTTCATTTTGAATTCTGAAAATATGAAATTTAATTTAATAGTGGGATTAGAACACCACCCCCATTATAAGGTAGCAACATAACTTTTGAAATATCTTTTATATTAAAAGTTTCTTCGATTTCACTAATTTCCAGTTTTCTGCTATATGCTATTCCAATATCTAATGACTGTACAGGGTAAAAGTTCTGAAAAAAGTTCTCTAAGTTTAAAAATTGTTTTCCTTTAATAAAATCATTTTGAATAAATGTTATGGACACAAATATTTTATTTGTTATGCAGCAAAGATTATCTGGTGATTTTGTTTTGAATATATATCCATTTGCAAAAATGGATTTTATTATTCCATTTTTAATAATAGGATCATTATTTTGATCTGGCAAAATGATCTTTTTATCATTAAAATTGTTATATATTTGTTGGGGGATGTGTTATGGCATTTTAATACTTTGCTTAATTTTTTTTAAATAATTTTCAAATTGATATGCAGAGTAGCCCATTAGGTTACCAAATTCTTTATAGCAATCTGCTACATGAAGAAGGCTATGAACATTATGTGAAAGATTCTCAATTCCATAAAATTTGGGAAAATCTTCAACAAATTTAGAGAACATTTGCTCTGCAGTACTGGGTGAAACGTCTTCATTGTAAGTTTTACAATCTAGAAACAATCGGTAACCAACAACTAATTGACAAAAATGCTTGTAAAATTCTTCGTTTACGAAATCTTTTAATAAAACCATACCTGTGTACAGGACAACTTGCCGAAACTCTACAGACTTCCACCTATTAATTTCATCAAGTGTTCTGGGTTTCCTAGCAAACTCCATTGTTATATAGGGTACAAATGAAACCAAAACACTGGACATATGAAATCTACATAGAGATGAAATTTTTTGGTTAGATTTATTACATATTAATAAGACTAACACTTTTTTTGTAATCCCTAGGTCAATAAGGTGCATACAATCGAGGGGGAACTGTTTAATCATTTTTATCCCAAGAGACTCAAGCTTTGATTCTCCTACTAAGCTCAAGCCTTTATGATACGACTCATCTATCCGATTTTTAAAATCCAAATCTGTTCTTTTTGGACCAACAGAGGTGGAGAAAACCGTTCTATGTCCTATACGGGATCCTATTTGCTGGCACCGGTGGCATCCATTTAAGGCATTATGTCCTTTTGTTTGACATAAAAACGATCGCGCCGGTGCATTGCAAATAAATGCCCGTATATTCACACTAAAACTTTTTTCTCCAATCTCAAAAATCATTGATTTGGATTTCATTTCCTCTACGAAGTCATGCATAAAATTATCAACCTCTACAGGTTTACTTTTTCCTACATACGTTCCTATTATGAATACATCTAGTAATGGTTCGTTTACAATTTTTCCCAAGATTGGCCACAATCCCACAGCAGAACTTTTATAGAGTGGCAGCCCATCAATGCCTATATCCAATTGTAGAATACCACTATGTTGGAAAAGAATGTCTTTTGCTTTCTGGAGTTGCTTCTCCAACCCAATATGCACATATTCCCCCGGTGCTACAGTTCTTGTTATGCATTTCTCATTTTTATGCATGAGACCTCCAACACTTGTCGGCACGTCCAAGTTTTCGCTCTTTAAAATTTTAAGTAAACTATTGCAGCATTGTACAGATGGGCTGTACTCTACAAACCAATTTTGCAATTTTTGTCGTAGAGATTGTGGCAAATCATGGTTAAAACATTGGTCCTCTTGATTCTCTTCCACCACTTCACAATGAGAAGAGGCAACTTCTTCATTACATGTTGACGTTGACGAAATGTTTGATAACATAGAATCAATTCTAACTTTTACATTTTTAACTTTTCTTTTAAATGTTCGTTTGCTGCTCATGTTGACTTACCTTTTGTATCACTTTTATTTTTAGTATTTAGTTTTTTATAAAAAATCTTCAAGCTTTATGTATTTATTTAACAACTTTTGCACTTTTTTCTTGAACGCGAAAACAAATTGTAATAATTATAAAATTAGTGATGTTGTTTTAGTTACATCTGATACCCACAAATAACTAAAAGTGAGTAGTCATAATGTTCAACAAATTTAATAATTAAATGTAAAATTTAACATTAGTTTCAAATAAAAACAATATATTTTTTAAATTATATGTTATCAAACTACTTTTAATACGTCTTTATCACTTTTTTATAGAATAAGATGTATTTTATTGGCATTAAAATTTTCTTTCAAATATGGTTACCCAAAAAAGTTACAACACTGACAATTTGGAACATTGGTTAATGTTACCAACTTAAAATTTTGAAAAGCTATAAAATCAATATACTATAAATACATTTATTTTAAAAAATAAAAAATAATAATTTTAAACATTGAATTTAACTTTTTGACATGACATTGATAAAAAAAAAACTAAATATAATAAACAAATAAAACATTAATATTATATTGTAAGTCAGTTTTAAAGTCCTTTATAGTATTAAAAAAGCTACTACGTAAACGAGTATTAAAATCCGCAATATTGTCAATACTGTTCTAATTTTTGTTTATTATTATTATTAATAAACAATTGTTTATTATTATCAAAAACATTTGTACATATGTAAGTATGTACACAAATCAAAATGTAAATTTTTTATAAATTCAATGAAATTTTTAAAACCTATTAGAATTTATTAGAGAATTAAGTATATATAAATTCTAAAAGGTTAACAATTTATAGTGAAGTATTGCAATTTCTACATTGGAATTAAATAACATCATTTGAAGGAATTATTCATGCATTCACTTATGGCAATTTTATTCGGATTTAAGAATAAAAATAACATGGGTTAAAATGAATAAGTTCGAAAGCAATCATGAAAATACCCCTTCTTCTTGAACAACTTCATTCTTTTTTTGCTGGGTATACTTGAAAATAGGGAGCTTTGTTAACTTCATGAAGATCCCTTCTAAGTGTATTCGCTTGTTAAGACAAAGGCTTAAGTTTTTAGCAATTTGTTTCCTACTTCGCCAAATTTCCCATCTTTATAACAAACATGTGTTTACCTTAAAACACACCAAGGGAAAATGTTTATGTTTAAATTTGTAAATTTTCACAAAAAAAAACAAATAAGGAAACAAAATTAAACAACACTTCTAATGCATAATAAAACTGTTATATACAAACGCATACTCAAATATACTAACCCAACCGTACTAAAGGACTTTCCCTAAGAAGTTATTTTCACCAATTGTTTGTCACTTTATTACTTTCAATTATGCTACTGTATTTATGGGCTTAGTAATCTGTAGCACCCAGAACTGCTGGGTAATTTTATAGCAAAAAACTAATTTTAATACACATATTCATATATACTTGTTAATGTAAGTACACACTTACATATGCATATATCAGTAGTTAGAATGTGTTATTATTATTTTTTTTTTATTAAAAAACATTTTCATAATAACTGTAATAACACAATTTCCTGTAACGTGGCAGTGTTGACAACTCATAAAACTTGTAAAATGAACAAATACAAATACGCACACATACACACACTGTTAAACAAATAAATACAAGGAGAGATTTTAAAACGCATTAAACAGTAGTTTGATAAGTCTGATGATTAAAATTTAAAAAAGTTCAGTTATGGGTAATTTTAACAAACTTATGTAAGTGAGCATCGACTTCATGGAGGTAAGGAAATCAGAGAAAACCCCTTTATTCCTTTTTACTAATTAAAAAAGCTCTTGACATTTGCCTTAACCCCTACCAAAAACTTTAGCTATATAGAAGACTTCTAAGGTTAAAACAAATTTCCCTAACAACTATTTGTCATTAACAATTTATATGTAACCACATTTATATGTTTTCCTTATTAAAGGAAAAATTTTTTAACATTTCATACAGCTGCGCTCAGGAATATTAAAATATGAAGTATTCTAGTATAAAGCGGATTGTGTAACTAGTTTAGCTTAGCTGATATTTGTTATTTAAAGCTTTATACTCTTTTGAATATTTAATTTTCTTTAGCTTATTTCATAGAAATTTCATTAAATAGAAACATTTTCTTTTTAAAAATTAACAAAATTTTTAAACTCAAACCACTGTTGATGACACTCACTCCTTTACATATATAAATATTTGCTTATTTGAGTATATAAACAGACTTATTGTATATGCATTAGGGGAGAGAGGATTTCTTTCTTTAGGGAATTTATAATTTTGAGACAATCTCTCTTGGTATTAAAGGGCTAAACAAGAACGAAACTAACGAGATTGAATGTTAGTTTACATGGAACGTTTCAAAATTTAATGAGACCATTCAAATGATTCCTCACTTATTAAGGCGATTTTGTTAACCCTTTGATTCATTATAGAATCAACCAGAACCAACTTTAAAAGTGTTAAACGTATTCGCAGAACGCAAACAAATAAGAAATATTAAGGGGAACGAACAAGAGTGAAAACTTATTTTCATCGAACGTTTGAAAGTTACTGATATCACTCGCATGATCTCTCCCTTATATAGACGATCTTGTAAACCCTTAAATCCATAATAGAACCAATCAGAACTTCTAAGAAAATTGATTAACGAGTTTACATGGGACGTTTAAAAACTTATTAAGACCATTCAAATGATCCCTCACTTTTTAAGGGGATTTTGTAAATCCTTTGATCCATTAAAGAACCAATCAGAACCAACTTTAAAAGTGTTAAACGGATTCGCAGAATGCGAAAATATAAGAAATATTAGACGGAACGAACGGGAGTGAAAGTTAGTTCTCATGGGACCATTATTTAGGCGATTTAATAAGATTTGTTTTGGAAACATCTTTAAATAGGTTGGAATCATGAGAAAGAGATTTAGACCAACATATTTTAATCGACGTTCATGTAAAGCTCAGAAATCACATAGAAATTATAGTAATGACAGTTCTTCTTCAATTTAATAACTTGATTATTAATCATTACTTCAAAATCATTCAATTGTAACGTTGTCTTAAGACACATCGTTGCTTATAAGAAGTTTTAAGAGGTTCCTATCAAGGATGAAGAATGTCAAAGTTCTTCTGTAAGTCAGAGTCAAAGAAAAAGAGACAATCTCTCTTGGTATTAAAGAACTAAACAAGAACGGAACTAACGAGATTGAATGTTAGTTTACATGGAACGTTTCAAAATTTAGTGAGACCATTCAAATGATCCCTCACTTATTAAGGTGATTTTGTTAACCCTTTGATTCATTACAGAACCAACTTAAAAAGTATTAAACGGATTCGCAGAACGCAAACAAATAAGAATTATTAGGGGGAACGAACTAGAATGAAAACTAATTTTCATTCAACGTTTGAAAGTTAGTGATATCACTCGCATGATCCCTCCCTTATTTAGACGATCTTGTAAACCCTTAAATCCATTATAGAACCAATCAGAGAAAGAAATATTAGACGGAACGAACGAACGAAAGAAATATTAAACGGAACGAACGGAAGTGAAAGTTAGTTCTCATGGGGAGTTTTATATTTAGTAAGATCCTTATTTAGGCGATTTCATAAGATTTGTATTCGAAACATCTTTAAATAGGTTGGAATCATGTGAAAGAGATTTAGACCAACATATTTTAATCAACGTTCATGTAAAGCGCATAAATCACATAAAAGGTATAGTGCCGATAGTTCTTTTTCAATGTAATAACTTGATTATTAATCATTACTTAAAAATCGTCCAATTGTAACATCGTTGCTTATAAGAAGTTTTAAGGGGTTCCTGTCAAGGGCCAAGAATGTCAAAGTTCTTCTGTAAGTCAGAGTCAAAAAATAGTTGTTTTGGAAGTACTTAGTAATAGTTCCGGTTCTGTTTCTATTTGCTACTCGTAGTAATACCATTTTTGAATCAGTTTCGTCCAAGGAACAAAATTAATTTACCAAGAAACGTTTGTTTTGGGAGCGAGAGTAAATACAATTGAGAAGACATTTCGAACTTATGGAAGTAAAAGTAAATATACATGATCCATATTTCTAGAAAACACTGGAAAACGATGCAAGTATTAAGTAATCTTGTGGAGAACAAGCTCAGCGCAAAGTTGTTTTGTTGTTCTTGATCTTCTTTTGAAAAACCAACACAATCATGTGATTACTTTCGAACCGTTGTTAGTGAACCTTGAAATTATTTGATATATAACAAGGTACTCTAAGAAAGGGAATATAGCTCCTCCTAGGATCACTAATCACAATCAACTAATCTATATACATATGTATGTACTTAGATTCTTGGAGACACCCTATTTTTATAGTAGTTAGATGAATGAATGTATTGATCGAAGCGATCATGTCTCAAAGCTCTCTACTGACAACTTCATTAACAAATGCAATCAGTTTGATACCTCGGTTACAGAATCTTGAAGGGAATACGACTCCTTCTAGGGACACAAATCACAACTTGTATTGTTCTCATAGCTAAACTGATCATTATTCCCAGTCGACGACTAGACCCTTAAATATCTACATTGGAATATTGTAAAAAGCTATGGCATGATGACTGACAATGATCATTGCAATAAAGCTGGAAATATGTCATCCAAACCATGTGATTTAAAAAACTAAGCGGGTGGATGTTATTAATTCTTTTATTTAGATCTGGGGTGTCGCAAGTCCTAAGAAGAATTTTCATTTTCATCGAAAGCCTACAAAGTCTATAAGAAGTTTCGGTATTTGGGAACTTCTTTATGGACTTTAGCACATAACTTTGAAAGACATTAGTTCTCCATTATATTTTCTAAATCGTCAGTACTTATTTTTATTTTTTTGGTTTCTCTTTTGAAAAGTTTAAAGCTTCTTCCTTCTTTAGCCGAAGATTGTTGGAATTTCTTAGGGAATAGCAAGTCCATACACGAGACATAAAAAACACATCCTGGAGTCCAATATAGAATGCACACTGAACCGTCTAAATATCACAGGTCGTCCAATCTATCCAACGATATAACTTCAAGGAGGTTGGTAAATTTGGTCCTATCAATTCTTCTAGGATTTACGACATAGGCAGCTGCTCTCTTAGCTATACAGTCTTTAATTTGGTAAATAGGACACCAGTCCATATAGAGTTAGTTATAACCTATAATGTGAGAAACAGCAATCTACAGGAGATCACTCTCTCTCTCTCTCTCTCTCTAAATCCAGAATCTTAAGAGTTTAAACACCCTAATACAAAAGCTGCATATATGAAATGTTTGTATATGGACCTACTTGCCATATTATTACATACACATAGATGATTATCCTACAAATACATTGAAATCAAAAAGATTTAACTGTTATTTTATTTAAAAGTCTCAATATGAATATTCCCGTATAAGCAAGTAAATGTGTTGCTTTACTGTTCATCTCCGTGTGTGTGCGTATTCCTATAAAAGTGTAGTATACTTTTGGGTATAAGCTTAATAAAATTTTTGCTAATTTTGATTTAATAACACATTATGGCGTAAATCGTTTAGAATCTAAACGAGTTTTTGTATACAGACAACAACAACAACAAAAAATTATAAAAAAAATATACATACATATTTATATATAAAATAAAAAAAATTACATATACATTTGCCATAAAATTTTAGAGTGCCTTAGGATATTGTAATTGTCTGCGTGTGTTTATGTGGGTGTAAATGAGTGGTAGAAATTTGAAATAAATGTGTGTGAAACTTTAGAGCAAAAAAAAAGACATGAAAACAAGTGGAGTAAAAAAATGAAAACACTGTCATGTGTTAAAATGTTCATAATACGATTAAAAGAGCATACTTTTAGGCAAAAGTATGTGAAACATTATAATGCAGGTTGTCATAAGGAAGAGTTGGGAAAAAATTTCAGTTTTGAAAAAAAAAAATATATTAAAAATGTTAAACAACTTTTAAAGGTTTATAATTTTTAAGGTTTATATAAAACAAATTAAAAAGAAGCCTACTTTTAGGCAAAAAAGTTTAAATTTCAATAAACAACTGTTAAGAAAGCATACATTTAGGCTTTAAATAATAAATAATATAATATTTTAATAAAAATCTAGCCTCCATATTTTTTGTCAAAAAAGGGCATTTGAAATTCGCCACAGCTGAATACCCTCTGACATTTTATACCAATTGTACATGTTCTGCTATTTTAATGCTTATTTGATTTTTTTTTTTTTTCATATAAATTTTAGTCTTTACTGACATTTACATTATATTTTTTTCTTTTTTTGCTGGAAATTATTTATTTAAAATATAAACACTTGAGCATTTTTGTATGTTACAACTTACACACACACACATACAACACCCATTCTCACTTAGTCCTTACATCATCATATCATTTATATTATTGTTTTTTCTATGCTTTTTTCCATCTTCTCATGTTGTTCAAATATAAATGTTGTTGTTGATATTTGCCTGCAGCATAATCAAGAATCATTGCTATTGCTGTTGCTATATGATGGTTTTTACTGTTGCTACTTTTACTTGTACAACTGTCATTATTATATGTGTTGTGTTGTTCTGGCAGATTTTGGGTTGTTGTCATTGTTGAGTGGCGTCGGCATATTTGTCTGTCTTTTGCTTTTTTTTTTTCCTGTTGGTAGCACAATATTTTGATTACTTATGTGATTTTGTTGTGATTATTTATTATTAATAAAATACAAAACTTTTTCTTTAGCTTTAGTCGTTGTGATGCACAGTGGTAATCAGTGAACTTTCTTTATCGGATTCTAATAGGTGCCCTTTATGCCTCTAAAATCTAGGTTAAAGAACGAATGAAGATAACGAATTCGGATGACTATCATAACAGCTTCAGCACTTTCAAAAAGGAATTATGATAATAGATCCTTGAAGATTCGCAAAACATAACGTAGGCTCCATGACCACCAAAAGTACTTTCCAAGCGTACCATCGTGGTAGGATTCCAAATTAAACTGAACAGTAATTTTCCGAAAAGCAATACCAACACCGCTCTCGATACTATTAAAGAAGCTCTTAAGAAATAAAACCTCTGTAGTCGAAGATCTGAGGAACTTTCAGGAAATATATAATGAAGAGCAGAGCCTTTAATTCCAGAAGTCATATTTCCTCTCTTATGGAACCTTATTGTAAATTAAATCCTTTTTTTAGAGTCAGTAATGTGGATTCCAAGATACTCTCATGTAATGACAATGTTGTATTCCCTAGCTCCCCGTCTTCTAATACACAGTCGAAGCCAAGCCATACTTCACTCAAAGGAACCTCAAGTCATAATCCTGAGAGTAAGGGTGACAACGCCAAGATAGATATCCCGAAGACGACCACGTCGGCGAAATCAACCTCGAAGGTAAGGGAATCCCAAAAGAAACCCCGAAAAGCGAGGAAAGATAGGCTTAACAGTGGAAAAGGAAAAGAGCCGCCATCTTACGCCAAAGTTGCCAAAAGAAGACACCGGGACGATCTCTGTTATGCAGTTTACGATGCCGGTAATCCGACAGGCAAAATTCCAATAGACCAACAGAGTAAGGTAGAAGATCTGGTGAACAATAAGATAGTGGACCACGCAATCGCTTCAAAGGGCCAACAACCAATAGAGAGCGTGAGCTGCGAGTTCAGAATGGGTGTGATGTTGATGAGGTTGGCATCTCACCAATGTGTGAGCACCCTAAAGAACCTGGTGGAAAGTATCCCTCCTCCCTGGGACGGCGCTAAGCTGGGACTGGCAAAGAAGAGCGAGCTTCCGGTGCTCTTAAAGTCCACTGTCTACATAAAAGGATGGGGCAGTAAACTGGCTAATGAACGTATACTGGAAATTCTTGGTGGTCAAAATGCTGAGCTGGCCGTGGAAAAATGGGACGTCTTTTACAGGAAAGAAGAACCTGAGGGAACTTTATTTGTAATAGGTATCGACCAGAAATCTATGGCTAGTCTTGCCAAGAATAAAGGTAGGGCTTACTTCGCCTCTAAAGCTTTCATATTCAAAATTGGGAAGGTGCCGATTGGAAGGGCTGTTACAACAAGCCTCGAAGAGGACACTAAAACACCTAAGACGGTACCCAAAGCATCATTAGCAAGTACTGGTAATTTTGAGGATTCAAATTCTAAAAGCGAGGAGGAAATCACTCACTCGCCAGAAGACAGAACAGCAGTGCTGTCCAAAATTGGGAAAGTGTCGATTAAAAAGACTGCTCTTCCTATGCCTGATAAGGCCACCGCAGTGCCATCAATGGTAGGATCAACAAGGCACATCGGTGCTGGGCGATATGTAGGAGAACTATAGGCATGAAATGGGGTCTTAGTCCTACTATGACAAATTGGCTTTATAAAAGTGTTATTAGACCAATTCTAGCTTATGCTTCAATAATCTGGTGGACTGCTTTAGACAAAAAGTGCAATATCAAACTACTACAGGGAGTTCAGCGTACATGCTGCTTGGGTATAAGTGGTGCCATGCGTACTACTTCAACCAAGGCTCTGGAAACGTTGCTAGATATTCCACCCATTGAAACATATTTAAGATATAAGGGCGGCGCTTACAGCCGAACGGCTCTTTACTTTAGGCGAACTGGCCAAAAGCGGTTATAGGACACGTCATCAATCTATACTGGACACATTGGAAGGTTATACACAATCATCGGACGTGCCTGATCGTATACCAGACACAGAATATGTCGGAAACTTTGAAACGCTGATCCCAGATAGAATGTCTTGGTCAAGCGGAACATTAGAGCAAATACCATTAGGAATCCGTTGCGAATGTAATAGCTTAAAAGGGAAGGGAGCTCGAGGCAGTTAACCTGACAAACGCAAAACCATTCGACGCAACAAAAGCTGAACTAAAAATATGGGTGAGAGAATCCCATAAGGCCTCTTGGAATAATGAAACAGTGGGTAGAACCACGAAGATCCTATGGGGTGACCCTGATGAGAGCAAGACGAAAAATCTCCTCGAAATGAGCAAGTCTGAAGTTAGTATGATGGTACGTATTCTGAGTGGACACACAGGACTACGAGCACATCTATGCAAAATTGGACGTGCGGATTCAGACGAATGTAGAGCATGTGGAGAGGACAGTGAAACTCTGGAGCACTTTCTTTGCCACTGCCAGGCATTCGTCGAAGTTAGATCCAAGTATCTTGGAAGTGATGTTATTCCGGAAATAACATTCCTGACTAACACTGATTGGAAGATTCTTAGGAATTACGTTCAGGAAACTGAGTTTCTGAACACTGAAAAATATTTTTTTTTTTCATGATAAGGAGCGCACAACAGGCCCGATAGTGGCCTAGGTGTATTTCTTCGGATTTGATGTAGTATACATCTTCCTATCGACCTACCTACCTACCTACCTACCATCTCAGAGATGTTTATACAAATTGTTATGGATGGGATCTCATCAAACAAGATCCAGATTAGTTCAGGAGCACCACAAGTCTCCGCTCTTCTACTCAATTTTTTATTTTCACAAATGACCATCTTTGTCAAAATTTTCCTAATCATATTCCCTCTTACATAACCGATCGAATTGGTAACGATTTCTGAATTAGGTTGTACTTATTGAGACGATTTCAACAGACGAAAGACTTTATGACGATCCACTAGAGTATTTTCGCTGTTCTAAAATAAGAACTTGTTCCTAGTACCCGTTTATTTTTATACAACATACATCTTTCATCAAGAGCACACCCATTTGTGGTCGATTGTCTAGTAGACGGCTCAACGTATTTGACGAAAAATTCATCCGTACCGCACGAAAATAGACTAAACTTCCTTTCGATGTATAAAGATTTAAATCAAATATCAGCAACCACAACTTCCTCTATTATTCTTCCCACAACCTAGTATTTTCTTAGTTCCAACATAATGTACTGCAGTAGGTAGGGGTCATCCTCTGAGGGTTGATTCAAGAAAGAAGCCTATAAAGTTTGGAATGAAAATAGTGTCCTTTGGAACAACCCAATCTCAGTATACACTGATGATCTTACTCTTCATCAGATGCCTTTTTCTAGGCATACATTTCAAAAGAGGAATACGAAATTTAAATGTTGAGACTTCGACCATTAAGTGATCAGTCTTGTATCTGTCAAGGATCTTAGTCTATTTGATATGATTTTCAGAATGAAGGCTCTAAAGAGACTAGTATGAAATAGAAATCAACACTCAAGCAGTTTGATTATATAAAATATTTAAAAGTTTCAGGATCAAATGTCATCTGATTTTCACCTTAAATTACAGTTATGAGTTTTCAATCCTTAAAGCTTACTTCCACCAATTGTAACAAGTAAAAATACTCTCATCATACAGCAAATTTAATGTTATTTTATATCGAATTTTATTTCTCTTCCTTTTTTGTCCCCCCAAAATTTTATGAGTTGATTTCTGTTAAAAGCTCCCAAAAGGCGGTATTTTATATTTCCTATTTAGCCTATGGGTATAAGCAATCTTAAAATGTCTGCATACTTACAATACATAAAATAAATTCTCATATTATTTGCGTCTGTTGGGGTATTCTCGCTACGTAAGTGTTAAATTTTATTAGAAGGATACGTTGCGTAAGTGTATTTATGTTACATTAGACATTTTCTATGTTTTTTTTTAACACACATTCAATTTTTATTACACTTTAAAGATTTCATGCTTAAAAGCATAATTATTTTCCATTACGATTTCATGAATTTGTTTTTCCCTTTTTTTGTTTGTTTTGCAGACGCCCGAAATAAAATTTGCAAAGCTTTAGATACTAAAGTATATGTTCGCCTTAGATTTTTTTTATGAGCTATAAAATTTGTCCATTTTTATGTTATTTAATCTGGTACTGGGTTTATTTTTAATGATCACTGTTTTAAATGTTAATGTTA
Organism: Lucilia sericata; assembly: GCF_015586225.1. NCBI lineage: Eukaryota > Metazoa > Arthropoda > Insecta > Diptera > Calliphoridae > Lucilia > Lucilia sericata. The sequence goes on along the minus strand of NW_023994225.1, from coordinate 45,171 downwards.
GTTTGATCTCTCTCCAAGGATTTTGAATATTTTCTTTTTGACTTTAACATCATAAAATTTTTACATTTTCATGGTCTGATATTCAAGGTCTATGTTCAGGGTTTTTAAGATATTTTGTTTGGACCAATATGTACTGATTCGCTACCCAACAAGTTATACTTATCTATGCTTCATGTACTATCATTGCCATGACATGAGCTGTCCAAAGGTAGTATCTAAAACTCTGAAGTAATTCACAGTCGGAAATTGCACTTCATCGACCACAATGGCGATATTTTGCTGCTGAGCCTTTATGATCCTTCTCTACATATTTTTGGCTGTTGTCGATATTCATATTTAAATAGAGCAAAGAGAACCTTAAGAGAATAGAATGCCGTTCTGTGGAACTCCTTGATTAACTCTTTTGAGCATTTGACTCTAAACTCTACAAACGATGATCTACCTCTTCGTATTTTTGGCCAATGTCGCATCATGATACCCCGCTAACATTGAGAAAGGTTTTCCATGAGTTCAGCGCACATAAGTGCTCCAAGTGCTCTCTCGTTTAAGTCTGACTAGATATTTTTCTTCCTCGTGAAGGAATTATTTTGCGGAATTCACGACGAACTGTTAGTTATAAGGTGACATGACAGATAAAAACATCTTGAAAGATGACGAGGGAAATATTGGCCTGTAAGGGTTTTCTTCAGCCTGCTTCTTCTCTTCTTTCATCTTGCGGAATTCGAGACGAGTCACAGTTAGAGTGACGGACAGAATAAAAGAAATGCCTAAAGAGTTGAAAGTTGGCTAGAGTTGAATGTCGGTCTGTAAGAGATTTCTTAAGTCGCCTTCTTTTCATTTTGTATTTTGCGATATTCGTGACCAGCTCCTGTATGATTCTGTCCACAAGTCAGGTATTCAACTCTCCGCTGCCAAACTGTGTTGAGATTAGCAAGATGTTGAGATTTGTAAATGGCGAAATTCGGGCGAAGATGCGGATAGAGGAAAGATGTCTTAGTAGTGTTAATAAGTTCTTGCGAAATTGACTAGAGAAATGTCGGAAAGTAATCGAATCTCCGATGTCAAGATGTGTTTAAATTAGTTATGTTATACCGTCAAGGCCAATCGCCTTTGATGTCTTAGCAGTGTTGATGAGTTTTTGTGAAAGATGACTAGAGAAATATCGGAAATTAATCGACTCTCCAATGCCAAAATTTGTTGAGGTGAGCGAGGTTACATCGTCAAAGCCAACCTCTTTTTTGGCTTAGCAGTGTTTATATGTATTTGCGAAAGGTGACTAGAGAAATATCGGAAAGTTATCGACTCTCCGCTACCAAAATTTGTTGAGATGAGCAAGTTATCGTCAAGGCCAATCGCCTTTCTTGGCTAAGCAGTGTTTATATGTATTTGCGAAAGGTGACTAGAGAAATATCGGAAAATGATCGACTCTCCGCTGCCAAAATTTGTTGAAATGAACAAGTTTATATAGTCAAGGCCAATCGCCTCTTAAAACTTAGCAGTGTCGATGAGTTTTTGCGAAAGGTGACTAGAGAAATGTCGGAAAGTTATCGACTCTCCGCTGCCAAAATTTGTTAAGATGAGCAAGTTTATATCGTCAAGGCCAATCGCCTTTGTTTGTCTTAGCAGTGTTGATGTATATTTGCGAAAGGTGACTAGAGAAATATCGGAAAATTATGGACTCTCTGCTGCCAAAACGTTTTGAGATTAGCAAAGTTATACCGTCGAGACTAATCGCCTTTGATTGCTTAGGTATGTTGATGAGTTTTTGCAAAAGGTGAAGGGAGAAATGTCGGACAGTAATTGACTCTCCGCTGCCAAAATGTGTTAACATTAGCAATGTTATTGACCTAACATCAAGCGCTTTTGATGGCTTAAAGGTGACAATAGAAATGTTGGAAAGTAATCGACTCTCTGCTGCTAAAATGCTATGTTATACCATCAAGACCAATCTCCTTTGCTGGCTTAGCAGTGTTGATGGTCTCTGCAACTTCAAGAAGGTTGTAATAAGGTATGTTTGAGACTTAAAGATTATGAAGTTTGCGATCAAGGCTTCGTGTCAACTTAATCGCACTGTATGATAATACGGCAAATATGATAATACGTACATGGCTAATAGTAACTCTATCATCCTGTTTTGTCGGATTGAAGAGTGGACAACAACTTAGGAAATCCAAAGTAGTTTTTCAAATGAGGAACTACTATTCAGTTTAGCATGCCATTGATCGCATTGGATTGATACTATTGCGTTCATATGTACCAAGAATATTCGATCAGCAGGCAAAAAATTGCCGAAGGGAGAATTGGATGTATAGGCCGATTCCTATAGATTTAAATGGGAGTAGGAGCCTGGATTTAACAATGATTCTAAGCCGATTTCTATACTTTTAAATGAGAATAGGAGCCCGGAATTTGACCAAGATTCTGAGTCGGTTACTATAAGTACTTTAAAACGGGAGTTAGACCATTGTTTTTGACCATTGAACTAGTACATAATAACCTTACCTCTGATGTAGAGGATATAAATTATTTAATAGAATAGTACCACCCTAATAAACATGTATCTTAGTTTGGTAACATTATTAGCATACATATAACTTTACTTGTTACCATTCAGACATAGATTTGTCCAGGAATTCATATCCATCAACTAACTATATGTGTATATTTGTTCTACTCTGCATATTTGCATTAACTTCTACAAACATACATACATAGACATTTATACTGTATATGCAATGTGTTTGTAATGGGACTACAGTTCATTTAACAAACATTCCAGAAACGTGCTCTCCATTCATTGCTGGTTCTTGGTTTTCTTTTTTTTTTTTTTTTTTTTTGTCTGTAGGTCTATTTAGTCCTTCTATGCATTGTTTGCATTTATGTCGGCTCAACATGTCCTTCTCGGTTTTGCAGTTAGATGTCAGTATTGCTAACATTATTATTAACAGCATCATCACCATCATCATCGTAATCATCATCATTATTAAGTATTATTATCAGAAAGAAGCACAATATCAGCATCATAACATCATCAACACCGTCTTCATCAATTTAGTTCTTTCCATGAATGGCATTTAGTTGCATTAGCTGGTCATTTGTTCAGTTGTTCCTTTACATTCATTCGTTCACTCATACATACAATCCTTTTCTATTTGTTCATTTAACATTTATATTACAAATGTATAGTGGAATGGGTCCTTTCAAGTTCTTTCCTTGTTGTTTATTTGCTAGATTTAACAAAAATTCTTATATTTATTTTACAGTTGCAATTCATGCAAACAAATTCTAAAACTCAGTGGGCAATAGTGGGAGTCATTGTGACAAATGGACAAACATTCAAATAAATAAGTAAAACTGCTTAAATAAACAAATCTAGCAACAAGGCATCATTTAGACCAAATACTTACTTCTCATTCTACTTTTTTTCAAAAAAAAAAAAAAAAAAAAAAACACTGAGATTTAAAAAACGTAATGATTTCAACACTCTGGTAAAGAGAAATAGAGTTTTATATGAAACATGTAACCCCATAGCTTCTGACATTATTGCCAGCATCAATGCCAACATTAAACATTCGGGCTCGTTTTACTCTGGTTACATTTACACCATTATCCATCCATCCTTCCACCTGACAGACAACTTTATTTTCTACATTTATGGAATTTATTTAAACAAGGATTTCAGTTGTGTTTTATTCATTCTTCATTTGTTTGTTTTCTTCGTCCTTTTTATTTATTTTATATTTATTTTTCTGTTTGGTTTATAGATATTTTTTTCATTTAGTTGTTGTTTTGGAATCCCTCGAGATCCGTTAACAGTATACAACTGGCACGTAGTTGTGGCAGTCCAGCCAGGTTTGTTCCTGTAGAATGTTGCAAATACTACATAAACAGTGTTAACAACGACAACATCAACAGCAACAACAACAACAGCAAAAACCCTGGTCTTGATGTACAATTTCATTTCAATGAATCCTTATTTGTTGAAAGCTTTTGTAAAATATTTCTACATTCGTACAGCAGCACACAGATACATACATACATACATACATACTGGCAGTCATACACAAAATATGGTAAAATGTGTAAAAACAATATTTGTCAGAGTATTTAAACAATGTAATCTTTTTAAATTGAAAAAGCAGAATGTGGTTAGCACTCATAGTTACCAATGGGAAGTATCAATTGTCAAATCACTGGGAAAATAATTTTTGTTTAACTGGTTTCTCATGCTATCCTCCACATGTTCAGATGTCTGGGCAACCTTATTTTGATTATGGACTAGTCTCTCTAAAATGCTGGATTAAAGAAACTAGACTTTATGTCTCGGTGTTACTTCCAAAATCGTACCAGAACCTTAAGCATGGCTCACTTTTCATTTGGAAGTGTAGATCCCATATATTCCTATTTCTACGTGCTACTTTCATTGAATTCCTTCATTCACTTTCTTGTGTACTTTCCTAACCATCGCAGTATGGTTTCCAAATTTTCCTGTTGCTCCTATTCTTTCCCGTTACAAAACTTGTGACTGTATTAATAATGTGGTCAGCTCCCCAAATCTTAAGTATTCTTCTTCTTATTGAAAATTATTTTCTTAGGCGCATTACACTTCAATCTGATTATAAATTCCGAAATAAATATCTCACTAGATCAGCTGGACTCCAAGTCATAAGTATCTATTTATCTATTCAGTTAGTTCTCCTCTGATTTTTTAAGGTTGCAACACTAACGTTGGCATGTCTGTCAAACTATGTGAACTCTCCACTGATTTTCTTTTGTAACGTTTATTTGAATATCATTGGTCCCTGATGCTCCTCCCGGTAAATGATATTCTTGTGAACCCGGCTCGCCTTTGCCAATCCCGGTATATATATGTGCTATCAGGTTATCTAGTCTGCCGGAACTATATACTAATATTCGAATCGCAGTCTAACCAGAGAACCTAACTAGTACCTTGGGAATTGGTGGACCATAGGGCAAAGTTTCGGATTTTGTTTTGTATCAGTTTTTGAGGTGATCTTGGTAGTTTTGGTTAAAACCCTCAGAGGATTAACTGTTGAGCTAAATGTTGATGTTAACTGAATAAGATACACAGGATGAATCGGGGTATGTTTGCCCTTGAATATTTCAGATGAAAGAGTTGTGTATTGGGTTGAATGGTTATGGATCGTATTCATGTTTGATCTTTGAATTTCCCTTTATAGTCAGGGTATGTTCAGGATTTTCTCTGTTCATACCAGACTTACTATAGTGTGTCCCTTTATTAATCGATTCGTACATCTTTCTCCGATTAAATGCGTCTCTACATGCTGTTACTGATTAGACCATTATTGATTCAACACAGACATCTTGAAACTTGTGCAGCGGGGAAACTTTGGTCAAAGATTAGATAGCTCAAGTACTTGAGCTTGGTCCGATGTCCGCCATGTACAAATATTTCCACCAGAGTGTTCTTTAGGGATTACAAAAGGCGGGTTTGGTTAACCTATTGCTTGAAAATGACTCCCCCTTATGTTCACATAAAGATTTCCGGGTTCATGTCCCTGGTACTTCCAACGCGATTATTAGAAGTATATTTAAATGTCGGACTTAAAATACTCACTTTCTTTCTAAGGTCTCGTAAAAGTACCTTCCATGGACGAAATATATATATGTATGATACTTTCTAGAATATATAGACCGGTTGTCACGGTTATCAGCTTTTAAAAGTATTGAAGATGAGATGAGTCTGTTTAAAGATTTCCTTAGAATCCGAGATAGAAAACACTCTAAAATATCTAGAGTTCCTCTGCCGTTTTAACATTACAGCAGATGACAAGTATTTCTCGTGAACAAGATGGTATCTGTGGTATCTTTATAATCATCATTGAATCGTGTTTCTGATTTCATTTCGTTCGTCTATGACTTCTTCGCACCACAAATCTTGGACGTAATCTATTTTATTGAGAATTTCTTTCAATAGCTCCATTATTCTATAAGTCCATTATCTTTATGTCTTTGTTTTAAATTTGGTTTACACCATAAGTTTTTAGGCTACAGATTTTATTAAAACTACGAATCCCAACACTAAAAGAAAGACCATTTTACATTCTGTACAACATGGTCCTTCATTCCTATGTTATAGTATATTCACTCTTTCTCTCACTATTTATGCATGCATTTGCTGAAACCATTTCATTTCATTTCATTTTTTTTTTCTCGACAAATTTGTGTACGAAAACTTTAGTGTGTTTGTGTGCACGACCTTTAAATTATAATGAAATTTTTCGTTGAATATTTTATTCACTTCCCACATGCAGGGGTTTTGGAAAAATTTTCAATGAATATATGCATTCTATTATTAACGCTTGTTGTTCTTCCTCTCCCTCTCTTCCTAGATTCGTAGCCTTTGCATAAATAAGCTTTTAAATTTTCACTATTTATTTCAGTTTTAATATCGAACTCCCAAATTGCCAATCAACACTCCTCCCTACATATACATACATACATTTAACTTTTTTAGTCAAGTTTGTTTTTCTCTCTTTATCATTTTCTTCACCAACATATTGAAACTTTGGTGTCTTTATGTGAAGAAGTAAAATACATGTGATATGCTTTAAAAAGCCTTAAAGTCTTGGGTATTGCTGCTATTATCGCTTACAGTGTCACTTTATTTAAAATGACATTATGTTGCCAATTTTTATTATATGTATGTATGTTTGAACATAATTTCAATAGAAATTTCATTTTAAGAACATACGAGAGAGAGAGAGAGAAAAAATATTGTGACAAAATAAAAACTCTTGATTGAAATTGTAAGAAAAAAAGTAAACATTTAAAAAGTTTTACCATTCTCTGTAAAAAAAAAATACAAACGCACGTGGGTTTGGTAGATAGAGAGTTACTGCTGCCAAAGGCATTAAATCATGACAGACCAAAGAAAAAGTTGTGTCTTTAAATGTAGTCAAATTGTTTGTGAAATAAGTAAAAGTTTCGCTCCTTTTTTTTTGCAAGTGAAACATTGTACAAAATTTTAAGTTTGATAGTTACTGACAATTTTACCGAGCAAAAAAAATCGAAATAAAAATGATTGCTGTTACTGCAAGAGGATACAGATGTAGTAAATATATGTACATATATATATGCAGCTTGGCCTTAATATATAAAGGTTATATCTCAGTTTACACTTTAATTTCATTACAGGCAATAAAATTCTTGGTAATCAGGAAATTAACTTACTATTGACTATCCTATAAACAATGCTATAGACTAAACTATAGACTAGACTATAGACTAGACTATAGACTAGACTATAGAGTAGACTATAGACTAGACTATAGACCAGACTATAGACTAGACTATAGACTAGACTATAGACTAGACTATAGACTGGACTATAGAATATACTATAGACTAGACTATAGACTAGACTATAGACTACACTATAGACTAGACTATAGACTAGACTATAGACTAGACTATAGACTAGACTATAGACTAGACTATAGACTAGACTATAGACTAGACTATAGACTAGACTATAGACTAGACTATAGACTAGACTATAGACTAGACTATAGACTAGACTATAGACTAGACTATAGACTAGACTATAGACTAGACTATAGACTAGACTATAGACTAGACTATAGACTAGACTATAGACTAGACTATAGACTAGACTATAGACTAGACTATAGACTAGACTATAGACTAGACTATAGACTAGACTATAGACTAGACTATAGACTAGACTATAGACTAGACTATAGACTAGACTATAGACTAGACTATAGACTAGACTATAGACTAGACTATAGACTAGACTATAGACTAGACTATAGACTAGACTATAGACTAGACTATAGACTAGACTATAGACTAGACTATAGACTAGACTATAGACTAGACTATAGACTAGACTATAGACTAGACTATAGACTAGACTATAGACTAGACTATAGACTAGACTATAGACTAGACTATAGACTAGACTATAGACTAGACTATAGACTAGACTATAGACTAGACTATAGACTAGACTATAGACTAGACTATAGACTAGACTATAGACTAGACTATAGACTAGACTATAGACTGGACTATAGACTAGACTATAGACTAGACTATAGACTAGACTATAGACTAGACTATAGACTAGACTATAGACTAGACTATAGACTAGACTATAGACTAGACTATAGACTAGACTATAGACTAGACTATAGACCAGACTATAGACTAGACTATAGACTAGACTATAGACTAGACTATAGACTAGACTATAGACTAGACTATAGACTAGACTATAGACCAGACTATAGACTAGACTATAGACCAGACTATAGACTAGACTATAGACTAGACTATAGACTAGACTATAGACTAGACTATAGACTGGACTATAGACTAGACTATAGACTAGACTATAGACTAGACTATGGACTAGACTATAGACTAGACTATAGACTAGACTATAGACTAGACTATAGACTAGACTATAGACTAGACTATAGACTAGACTATAGACTAGACTATGACTAGACTATAGACTAGACTATAGACTAGACTATAGACTAGACTATAGACTAGACTATAGACCTAGACTATAGACTAGACTAGACTATAGACTAGACTATAGACTAGACTATAGACTAGACTATAGACTAGACTATAGACTAGACTATAGACTAGACTATAGACTAGACTATAGACTAGACTATAGACTAGACTATAGACTAGACTATAGACTAGACTATAGACTAGACTATAGACTAGACTATAGACTAGACTATAGACTAGACTATAGACTAGACTATAGACTAGACTATAGACTAGACTATAGACTAGACTATAGACTAGACTATAGACTAGACTATAGACTAGACTATAAGACTAGACTATAGACTAGACTATAGACTAGACTATAGACTAGACTATAGACTAGACTATAGACTAGACTATAGACTAGACTATAGGACTAGACTATAGACTAGACTATAGACTAGACTATGACTAGACTATAGACTAGACTATAGACTAGACTATAGACTAGACTATAGACTAGACTATAGACTAGACTATAGACTAGACTATAGACTAGACTATAGACTAGACTATAGACTAGACTATAGACTAGACTTAGACTTAGACTAGACTATAGACTAGACTATAGACTAGACTATAGACTAGACTATAGACTAGACTAATAGACTAGACTATAGACTAGACTATAGACTAGACTATAGACTAGACTATAGACTAGACTAGACTAGACAGACTATAGACTAGACTAGACTATAGACTAGACTATAAGACTAGACTAGACTATAGACTAGACTATAGACTAGACTATAGACTAGACTATAGACTAGACTATAGACTAGACTATAGACTAGACTATAGACTAGAACTATGACTAGACTATAGACTAGACTATAGACTAGACTATAGTACTAGACTATAGACTAGACTATAGACTAGACTATAGACTAGACTATAGACTAGACTATAGACTAGACTATAGACTAGACTATAGACTAGACTATAGACTAGACTATAGACTAGACTATAGACTAGACTATAGACTAGACTATAGACTAGACTATAGACTAACTATGAGACTAGACTATAGACTAGACTATAGACTAGACTATAGACTAGACTATAGACTAGACTATAGACTAGACTATAGACCTAGACTATAGACTAGACTATAGACTAGACTATAGACTAGACTTAGACTAGACTATAGACTAGACTATAGACTAGACTATACTAGACATAGACTAGACTAGACTAGACTAGCTATAGACTAGACTATAGACTAGACTATAGACTAGACTATAGACTAGACTATAGACTAGACTAAGACTAGACTATAGACTAGACTATAGACTAGACATGACTAGACTATAGACTAGACTTATAGACTAGACTAGAGACTAGACTATAGACTAGACTATAGACTAGACTATAGACTAGACTATAGACTAACTATAGACTAGACATAGACTAGACTAGACTATAGACTAGACTAGACATACTAGACTATAGACTAGACTAGAGACTAGACTATAGACTAGACTATAGACTAGACTATAGACTAGACTATAGAAGACTAAGACTGACTATAGACTAGACTATAGACTAAGACTATAGACTAGACTATAGACCAGACTATAGACTAGACTATAGACTAGACTATAGACTAGACTATAGACTAGACTATAGACTAGACTTTAGACTAGACTATAGACTAGACTATAGATAGCTAGACTATAGACCAGACTATAGACTAGACTATAGACTAGACTATAGACTAGACTATAGACTAGACTATAGACTGGACTATAGACTAGACTATAGACTAGACTATAGACTAGACTATAGACTAGACTATAGACTAGACTATAGACTAGACTATAGACTAGACTATAGACTAGACTATAGACTAGACTAGACTATAGACTAGACTATAGACTAGACTATAGACTAGACTAGACTATAGACTAGACTATAGACTAGACTAGACTATAGACTAGACTATAGACTAGACTAGACTATAGACTAGACTATAGACTAGACTATAGACTAGACTATAGACTAGACTAGACTATAGACTAGACTAGACTATAGACTAGACTATAGACTAGACTATAGACTAGACTATAGACTAGACTATAGACTAGACTATAGACTAGACTATAGACTAGACTATAGACTAGACTATAGACTAGACTATAGACTAGACTATAGACTAGACTATAGACTAGACTATAGACTAGACTATAGACTAGACTATAGACTAGACTATAGACCAGACTATAGACTAGACTATAGACTAGACTATAGACTAGACTATAGACTAGACTATAGACTAGACTTTAGACTAGACTATAGACTAGACTATAGACTAGACTATAGACTAGACTATAGACTAGACTATAGACTAGACTATAGACTAGACTATAGACTAGACTATAGACTAGACTATAGACTAAACTATAGACTAGACTAGACTAGACTATAGACTAGACTATAGACTAGACTATAGACTAGACTATAGACTAGACTATAGACTAGACTATAGACTAGACTATAGACTAGACTATAGACTAGATAGACTAGACTATAGACTAGACTATAGACTAGACTATAGACTAGACTATAGACTAGACTATAGACTAGACTATAGACTAGACTATAGACTAGACTATAGACTAGACTATGACTAGACTATAGACTAGACTAGACTATAGACTAGACTATAGACTAGACTATAGACTAGACTATAGACTAGACTATAGACTAGACTATAGACTAGACTAGACTATAGACTAGACTAGACTATAGACTAGACTAGACTATAGACTAGACTAGACTATAGACTAGACTATAGACTAGACTATAGACTAGACTATAGACTAGACTATAGACTAGACTATAGACTAGACTATAGACTAGACTATAGACTAGACTATAGACCAGACTATAGACTAGACTATAGACTAGACTATAGACTAGACTATAGACTAGACTATAGACTAGACTTTAGACTAGACTATAGACTAGACTATAGACTAGACTATAGACTAGACTATAGACTAGACTATAGACTAGACTATAGACTAGACTATAGACTAGACTATAGACTAGACTATAGACTAGACTATAGACTAGACTATAGACTAGACTATAGACTAGACTATAGACTAAACTATAGACTAGACTATAGACTAGACTATAGACTAGACTATAGACTAGACTATAGACTAGACTATAGACTAGACTATAGACTAGACTATAGACTAGACTATAGACTAGACTATAGACTAGACTATAGACTAGACTATAGACTAGACTATAGACTAGACTATAGACTAGACTATAGACCAGACTATAGACTAGACTATAGACTAGACTATAGACTAGACTATAGACTAGACTATAGACTAGAATAGACTAGACTATAGACTAGACTATAGACTAGACTATAGACTAGACTATAGACTAGACTATAGACTAGACTATAGACTAGACTATAGACTAGGACTATAGACTAGACTATAGACTAACTATAGACTAGACTATAGGACTAGACTATAGACTAGACTATAGACTAGACTATAGACTAGACTATAGACTAGACTATAGACTAGACTATAGACTAGACTATAGACTAGACTATAGACTAGACTATAGACTAGACATAGACTAGACTATAGACTAGACTATAGACTAGACTATAGACTAGACTATAGACTAGACTATAGACTAGACTATAGACTAGTACTATAGACTAGACTATAGACTAGACTATAGACTAGACTATAGACTAGACTATAGACTAGACTATAGACTAGACTATAGACTAGACTATAGACTAGACTATAGACTAGACTATAGACTAGACTATAGACTAGACTATAGACTAGACTATAGACTAGACTATAGACTAGACTATAGACTAGACTATAGACTAGACTATAGACTAGACTATAGACTAGACTATAGAAGACTATAGACTAGACTAAGAACTAGACTATAGACTAGACTATAGACTAGACTATAGACTAGACTAGACTAGACTATAGACTAGACTAGACTATAGACTAGACTAGACTATAGATAGACTAGACTATAGACTAGACTAGACTATAGACTAGACTAGACTAGACTAGACTGACTATAGACTAGACTAGACTATAGACTAGACTATAGACATAGACTAGACTATAGACTAGACTATAGACTAGACTATAGACTAGACTATAGACTAGACTATAGACTAGACTATAGACTAGACTATAGACTAGACTATAGACTTCGAGACTATAGACTAGACTATAGACTAGACTAGACTAGACTAGACTATAGACTAGACTATAGACTAGACTATACTAGACTATAGACTAGACTATAGACTAGACTATAGACTAGACTATAGCCTAGACTATAGACTAGACTATAGACTAGACTATAGACTAGACTATAGACTAGACTATAGACTAGACTATAGACTAGACTATAGACTAGACTATAGACTAGACTATAGACTAGACTATAGACTAGACTATAGACTAGACTATAGACTAGACTATAGACTAGACTATAGACTAGACTATAGACTAGACTATAGACTAGACTATAGACTAGACTATAGACTAGACTATAGACTAGACTATAGACTAGACTATAGACTAGACTATAGACTAGACTATAGACTAGACTATAGACTAGACTATAGACTAGACTATAGACTAGACTATAGACTAGACTATAGACTAGACTATAGACTAGACTATAGACTAGACTATAGACTAGACTATAGACTAGACTATAGACTAGACTATAGACTAGACTATAGACTAGACTATAGACTAGACTATAGACTAGACTATAGACTAGACTATAGACTAGACTATAGACTAGACTATAGACTAGACTATAGACTAGACTATAGACTAGACTATAGACTAGACTATAGACTAGACTATAGACAACACTATAGACTAGACTATAGACTAGATTTTTCAAGCCCCATACTTAAATATATCAAATTAAATTTTCAAAAACTTAAATCTTTCTCTAATGAAAATATTCCAAATATATGCATAAGCAAATATTACCATTATTGTTTATAGCAAAAAAATATTTCTAATTAAATCCTTTATAACTCTTGCTATATATTAAACCCTTTTATCTAAACCTCCATATTATCCGCTTTGTGGTAGTTTGTGGTGGCACCTTATGATGCATTCAACAAAAAAAAAAACTCTTTAATTAAATGAAATAAAATGTTACTGCAATGAAGAAGTTTTATGGTCATAAAATAAGTGCAGCACATGTTTTGTGGCTCAATCTAATACAAAATGTATTTAACTCTCTTCCATATTATATACAATACGAACGTACCTACCTCACATACAATACACCTGTATCGGTAGCGTGTGGCAAAGAAATTAAAATCCTTACAAAATAAAATTAAACACAAATTCATAACATGTAGCTGGGATTTTTCAAAGGAACACCCAGCAAAATGTTTGATAAGTTAGTGCTTATTGAAACAAATTCTGAAAAATTTTTAAAGAGCTTCCTAAAACTGCTTTATCTTCTTAATAAAACTCGGAACGCTTTTCATTTTTCTTAAAGTAGCTTAAATATTTATTGCGTAAAGATCATTTAGATTTAAGTAGAATAAACAAATGTTGCTGGTTTCTTTATAAAGACCAGTCCATTTTAAACCCTTGAGTAAATGAAAAGCAAATTAACCACAGAAAAAAATTTAAAGAGTATAACCTGAAAAACAGAAAATTCTGAAAAAAAATCCAACACAAAAGAAGTAAATAAAGGGCAATAATAAGCACAACAAAACCAAGTAATATGAACTACAGTCGGACATGTCCGATTATAGAACAACATACATCAGTATCAGCTATATTAAAATTTACTTTAGGGAGGTTTTAGTTCCGATCTAGTTCAGTACTAGTTCAGTTCTAGTTGAGTTCTAGTTCATTTCTAGTTCACTTCTAGTTCAGTTTTAGTTCAGTTCTAGTTCAGTTCTAGTTCAGTTCTAGTTCAGTTCTAGTTCAGTTCTAGTTCTAGTCCTGTTCTGTTCTAGTTCTGTTCTGTTCTGTTCTGTTCTGTTCTGTTCTGTTCTGTTCTAGTTCTGTTCTAGTTCTAGTTCTGTTCTAGTTCTGTTCTGTTCTAGTTCTGTTATAGTTCTGTTATAGTTTTGTTATAGTTCTGTTCTAGTTCTGTTCTAGTCCTGTTCTAGTTCTGTTCTAGTTCTGTTCTGTTCTGTTCTGTTCTGTTCTGTTCTGTTCTGTTCTGTTCTGTTCTAGTTCTGTTCTGTTCTAGTTCTGTTCTAGTTCTGTTCTAGTTCTGTTCTAGTTCTGTTCTAGTTCTGTTCTAGTTCTGTTCTAGTTCAGTTCTAGTTCAGTTCAGTTCTAGTTCAGTTCAGTTCTAGTTCAGTTCAGTTCAGTTCTAGTTCAGTTCTAGTTCAGTTCTAGTTCAGTTCTAGTTCAGATCTAGTTCAGTTCTAGTTCAGTTCTAGTTCAGTTCTAGTTCAGTTCTAGTTCAGTTCTAGTTCAGTTCTAGTTCAGTTCTAGTTCAGTTCTAGTTCAGTTCTAGTTCAGTTCTAGTTCAGTTCTAGTTCAGTTCTAGTTCAGTTCTAGTTCAGTTCTAGTTCAGTTCTAGTTCAGTTCTAGTTCAGTTCTAGTTCAGTTCTAGTTCAGTTCTAGTTCAGTTCTAGTTCAGTTCTAGTTCAGTTCTAGTTCAGTTCTAGTTCAGTTCTAGTTCAGTTCTAGTTCAGTTCTAGTTCAGTTCTAGTTCAGTTCTAGTTCAGTTCTAGTTCAGTTCTAGTTCAGTTCTAGTTCAGTTCTAGTTCAGTTCTAGTTCAGTTCTAGTTCAGTTCTAGTTCAGTTCTAGTTCAGTTCTAGTTCAGTTCTAGTTCAGTTCTAGTTCAGTTCTAGTTCAGTTCTAGTTCAGTTCTAGTTCAGTTCTAGTTCAGTTCTAGTTCAGTTCTAGTTCAGTTCTAGTTCAGTTCTAGTTCAGTTCTAGTTCTGTTCTAGTTCAGTTCTAGTTCAGTTCAGTTCTAGTTCAGTTCAGTTCTAGTTCAGTTCTAGTTCAGTTTTAGTTCAGTTCTAGTTCAGATCTAGTTCAGTTCTAGTTCAGTTCTAGTTCAGTTCTAGTTCAGTTCTAGTTCAGTTCTAGTTCAGTTCTAGTTCTGTTCTAGTTCAGTTCTAGTTCAGTTCTAGTTCAGTTCTAGTTCAGTTCTAGTTCAGTTCTAGTTCAGTTCTAGTTCAGTTCTAGTTCAGTTCTAGTTCAGTTCTAGTTCAGTTCTAGTTCAGTTCTAGTTCAGTTCTAGTTCAGTTCTAGTTCAGTTCTAGTTCAGTTCTAGTTCAGTTCTAGTTCAGTTCTAGTTCAGTTCTAGTTCTAGTCCTGTTCTAGTTCTAGTTCTGTTCTGTTCTGTTCTGTTCTGTTCTAGTTCTGTTCTAGTTCTAGTTCTGTTCTAGTTCTGTTCTAGTTCTGTTCTGTTCTGTTCTGTTCTAGTTCTGTTATAGTTCTGTTATAGTTTTGTTATAGTTCTGTTCTAGTTCTGTTCTAGTCCTGTTCTAGTTCTGTTCTAGTTCTGTTCTGTTCTAGTTCTGTTCTAGTTCTGTTCTAGTTCTGTTCTAGTTCTGTTCTAGTTCTGTTCTAGTTCTGTTCTAGTTCTGTTCTAGTTCTGTTCTAGTTCTGTTCTAGTTCTGTTCTAGTTCTGTTCTAGTTCTGTTCTAGTTCTGTTCTAGTTCTGTTCTAGTTCTGTTCTAGTTCTGTTCTAGTTCTGTTCTAGTTCTGTTCTAGTTCTGTTCTAGTTCTGTTCTAGTTCTGTTCTAGTTCACTTCTAGTTCAGTTCTAGTTCAGTTCTAGTTCAGTTCTAGTTCAGTTCTAGTTCTGTTCTAGTTCTGTTCTAGTTCTGTTCTAGTTCTGTTCTAGTTAAATTCTAAGATTAAGGAGGATGAAGCAGCTTTACTTTTAGATTGTTAAAAATCTATCTCAAACGCCTAATACCTACAATAT
Source organism: Lucilia sericata (assembly GCF_015586225.1). Classification (NCBI taxonomy): domain Eukaryota; kingdom Metazoa; phylum Arthropoda; class Insecta; order Diptera; family Calliphoridae; genus Lucilia; species Lucilia sericata. The sequence continues at coordinate 28,632 of NW_023994225.1, read as the reverse complement.
TATGATGATGTAGGGTACACAGAGGGAAAAACAAATATACACGCTTGGTACCAAATTGGCACCAAAGAGTTTGTAATTTTTCAATAACAACCGTTGTCAAAGTATATACATACGTACGACAACACTATGTCGCAACGTTGTCAACATTGCAACAATTCGTTGTCGAAATCTAATTTTTTTACACATACGTTGTCTAAATGTTAACAAACGTGGTAAGTTCACTATTGCAAACAATCCGTTGCCAATAGTGAGCTTACCACGTTTGTTCACATTTAGACAACGTATGTGTAAAAAATTTAGATTTCGACAACGAATTGTTGCAATGTTGACAACGTTGCGACATAGTGTTGTCGTACGTATGTATATACTTTGACAACGGTTGTTATTGAAAAATTACAAACTCTTTGGTGCCAATTTGGTACCAAGCGTGTATATTTCTTTTTCCCTCTGTGTATAAATGCAAACATAAAACACAGCAAAAGTGAATTTCCTGCCATTAAAATATACAATGAAACTTAACTAATTTGCATAACATCAGAAAACATTTGGTTAAAAATGTGAAAATTAAAAAAAAAAATAACGAACCCAAAACTCCCCAATACAACTAGAACTACGACTCTTTGTAGTGTTTTAAATTGAAAAAAAAAAAAAAAATAAATAAACAAAAAATTTAAAGCTCACAGGTGGATGGATGAGTGGCTGGATATTTACCAGGAAAAATACTCATAATAAACCAGAAAATATGTTACAACTAAAAAGTGAAAAGAAAAATACACACACCAACGACTTTATTCTTCCTTTCACCCACACACACTCGCATTTTAAACCAAAGGACACCACAAAACCCAACTTTGAAGAATATAATTTTTGGGAGAAATTGTGTTTATATTTAAATAAATCTGTTACGTTTAAAGGACAAAACGAGACTTAATTATGAGAAAAACCTGTCAAAATTCAAAGAAACTTGTATTTGTTTAAATAAATATAAAATATTTTAGTATAAAGTTATTAGGACAATATAAACCCATATTTTGGTAACTGGGCAGATTTGAAATCAATATTTTGATGAGCTTTGTATTCCGTATGATATTTTATACGAAAGCTTTATTAGATAATAGGCCGATTTGAACCATATTATTACTGCATGTTATACTATAAGACGTATTATAGACCCAATATTTTAGGATGTTATGGTATAAATTATAACTAATTAACAAAATCTTTATGAAGTACTTCTTTATTTAACTTTTGCCTAAAAGACCCTTAACTCTTTTCTAAAATATGTTAAGAAATAGTTAAAGAACGAAAAGGAAAACTTAAACAAAATCATGGTAAAGGTTTCTTTCTAATGGCGTCAAATAGTTTTTTTCTTAAATTAATATTGATGAATGGAAGTCAGTTTATAAAAACCAAAAGAAAACATTGACTGATGTTTGATTTCGTTTATAATACATCATAAACTTTTCTCAACAACCCAAAATTTAGTTTAATACTTTTATATTTAATTTTTTTTCTTGTTTTTCTTCTTACTTTTTACTTTCAGTTTGGTTAATCAATCAATGCCGAATGCAGGTCAAGTACGTATGACGCTACGCAAAGCGTTGAGTGTTTGGGAAAGTAACTCCAAACTGACATTCCGTGAAGTGTACAGTGATCAAGCAGATATACAAGTATTATTTGCCAAGTAAGTAACAAACAAATAACTTCTAGACATACCCGGAAGTTGTGGATGACTATTAGTACTGGGTCCAGATTGTATATTACTTTGGAATACTTAAAGACAACTGACTCTATAATAGATTACCTGTGATATGTTAAGTAATCAATTAAGTAACTTTTATTAACAAAGATTACTTTCAAAAAGCCATTCCATTATCTCTAAAACTATCGGGTACATTCTAAAGCAATAGAAAGGGGAAAAGAAACAGCACATACACGAAAAACCCCATAAACCAAAGAATAGTGTATATAAAGGCTACAAAGAAAAAAGCATGAAAATGCTGAACAAAAACATAAAAACACATAAAACTGGGAAGAAGAAAAACACATAAAATACCACTAAAACCAAACGATAAAACACGCACAGAAATTCTTATAATCATGCACTAACACATTCTCATAAACACAAAGTTACACACACACTCGTGTAACCTGTAATTCGGAGTGATTGTTCCGAATCTTAGCTAACATCTTTCTAAACTACAATACAGAATAAAGGCTTAAATAGTCAACAATTTGGATTGATTAGAGATAATTAAGTAACGACTAAACACTTATTAGATTACATGTAACGTATGCAGTAACTAATTGACTTCTATCGGGTTTTACCTTGAAGCCAAAATTAAGTCCTTTTGCACTCTATAGTCTATAGATTAAACAACAAGCTGAAGTGTAGACTGAAAGTGAAACAAAATTATAGGTTGTATAATGGACTGAACTACGCTATATATTGATATATGTGTTGGAGCATAGCTTATAAATTGAACTATAGATTGGGCTATAGACAAAACTATCGAATTAGTTATATACTGAACTTTATATTGTACTACTGACTGGACTTTTAAATAAACTACATATTGAACTATAGACTGGATCATAAACTGGGCTATAGTTTAGAATATAATCTGATCTATAAATAAGGCCCTGGGTCAGACTGATAACTGAACTTGAAAGTAGACTATAGACTAAACTGTATATTGGACTTTTAACTGGACTTTAAGATAAACTACATATTGAATATAAAATATAGACTGACCTATAAATTGGACCTAGACTTGCACTAATAACTGGATTTGAATGTAAACTGAAAATGGGAATACTCTCTGGATTTTAAAATAAATTATATATTGAACTATACTGGACTGATCAGTAGATTAGACCATTAACTGGACTGTAGTTTGAGCTATAGATTGGACCATTAGTTAGACTAATAACTGGTGTGCAAGTAGACTATAGACTAAACTGTAGAAGAAAATACTTTCTGGATTTTAAAATAACTTACATATTGCACTATAGATTAGATTATAGACTGATCTGTAGATTGGACCTTTGGTTAGGCTAATAATTGTACATTAAAGTAGACGATAGACTATACTGTAGATGGAAATACTATCTTGAGTTTAAAATAAATTCCATATTGAACTATAGACTGGACAGTTTGGACTATATACTAATCAGTAGAGAGCTATAGGCTGATCTATAGATTGAACCATTAGTTAGACTAATAACTGGACATGAGAGTAGACAATATACTAGACTGCAGATGAAAATACCGTCGGAATTTTAAAATGAATTACATATTGAACTACAGACTGTACTATAAACTGATCAGTAGATTGGGACCTAGATTGGATCAATAACTGGACTATAGTTTGAGCTATACACTGATCTCTGAGTTGTGCCAATAACTGGGCTTTAAAGTAGACTATAGACTGGTCTGTAAATTGGTTCCTGGGTTGGACTTATAACATTAATTACGACTATATATTGTTCTCTAGATGGGAATACTGTCGGGACTGACATGTTGATTGCATTCTAGATTGGACTTATAACTGTAATATAGTCTGATTTGTAGCTGTGACCCTTGGTTGGACTAATAACTGGACTTGAAAGGAGACTATATTTAGACTGGACTTTAGATGAGAATACATATTGAACTAAAGACTAGAATATACACTGGTTTGTGAACTGATCTGCAGATAAGAACCTAGATGAGACTAATAACAGGACTTCAGAATATTTAAATAGTCTGAACTCTAGATCACTTATAGACAATAAACTGACTAATTTACTATCCCCTAGATTACTGGGGGTGCATGCAGTAACCATGCATGCAAGAAAAAATAGTACTTAACTACAAAACAAATGGTTCTAAATTACTTAAATTCTTGTCACCAAACATATTTAGATATTTGAGAAACCATTCCACAAAAAGGATATATTGACTCCTTTGAAACCCTGCTGGTTATATACACATGCACCTGGTTTACACTTAATACTAAAGTTATTTTCTTTATTTTTTTGTTTTCGGTAAAAGTGGTAAAAACAAAACGTTGCGAATATAAATAAAGTAACTTAAGCAAAACTGCACAAATCTCAATTTGAAATAAAGATAAACATTTTGAGAGGGACTTAGGAAAAAAAAGTAATAATGGATTTTATTAAACCTTATATATGAGGTCACTTATACATATATACACACACTAACATGCATTACAGCAGTACACATACCATAGTGCATTAATAAACTGCACTAACACGCACACTGCAACTTATAAAAATTTATTATAAATAATATCAGGTTATGAGGATTTTTGTGGAAAATAAAACATTGTTTTTTTTTTTTGTAAACACGTTCATTTTACATAAATATTTCTTATATATTTCGAAAAAAAAGTGTAAAAAGAGTTGATTTGGTTTACGCTTGTGTGGAATTACTGTGGCCATTAGAAATTTATATTATCCTTTTAATATTCCAATAAAGATTTATTGGCTTTGAATAAAACAGAATTTTAAAATTTAACAAATCGGTCATATCTCACCAAATGATACTATACAGTAATTTTGAGTATATTTAATGAGATTTTCAGAAAGTGTTTTAATGCTAAGATCAATTTTGGAACGATGAAATGTCAGCTGCAAAAAACAATGCACCTAGGGCGCTATCGAGCCTGTTGAGCTCTTACTTTCAAGGAAAATTTTGTGGGAAAAAGATTTTATAGATTTCTATAAAAGAAACTATTGTCCAATGTTTAGACGCTCCGTCTCCTGGAATCAGTTTCTTATAATTTTCCAATCTGTGTTCCCCGGGCTACAATATCTGTTGAAACATCACTCCCAAGATATTTGGATCTAATATCTAAGAAACGTTCCAAGGTTTCATTACGGACAAAGTATTCGTCCAAATTTTTATAGTTCTCTCCGTAAGAACTATGTGTCTCCTTAGAATATGTACCATCTGAACCATACTAAACTATTGATACTGAAGAGGCTTTCGATACTATTCTCATCGGGATCGCCCCATAGGATTTCAGTGGAGTTTCCGCATGGATTTCTCTTTTCTTCCCTTTATTGCAAGTAAATTCGTTTTTATTTCCGATTATTCCCGACTTGCCTGGTAATCATATAATGCCGTATGGGTTTCTCTTATCTTCCCTTTATAGCAAGTAAGTTCGCTTTTATTTCCGAGTATTCGGTTATGGCTATCTTACAAGACAATAAGCTCTACTTGAAGAGTATTCGGTTATGGCTTTCTTACAAGCCAATAAGCTCTGTGATTAGCTGACAGTGTTATATGTTATATAGGTTTTCACTTCCCAGTGGAAAAGTATTCGGTTATGGCTCTTTTATAGTCTATCTGTCTTTCAGTTAAGAGCCATTCGTATAACAACAAATTCTTCTAGACCACGATTTTCTATAGGGGATAAATTTCTGAAACTTCCTAACCATTTCCTTATACGGTATACGATCAGATACATACATCTAGGGATTTTCTCTCTAAGATCAATTTCTGAAACTTCCTAACCATTTCTGTTTTCGGTATACGATCGAATACATCTGTTATTTTTGTATAACCGTCCAATATATCCAGTATATATTGATGATGTGTCCTATAATCGGGTTTTGTCAATTTGTCAAAAGTTAAGAGCCTCTAGGCAAAAAGTTCCACTTCATATTTTAATGTGTTTTGATCGGAGATATGTTCAGCAATGTTTCACATGGCCCCAAGTTACATATACGCTGAACTCCCTGGATTACCAGACGTGTTGTGTCTTTCAGTTAGAGGTAGTCGCGTAATAATAGTTTCGGGTTGACTCCGATTTTCTATCTCGCATTACTGGTTCAAAGTTCCGGCTTTTGTCAATTCGCCTAAAGATAAGAACCGTTCGGCTGGAGGGCAGCCTGAGTTTTGATGGCAGAAATATCCTGCAATGTTTTATAAGCTTTGATCGACGTAGTGCTCATGGACCCTCTTACAGCAAAGAATTGGTCATCTTGTGCATGTCACAGATCGACTAAGATCCCATTCTGTAATAAATTTCATAATATTTTAAAGTCAATAATGTGATTATATAAAGGACCTCGTGGAACTTTAGAGCATGATTTGTAATTAACATTTCAGTTTAACGGCATTTAAACGTAATTTCGAGAGACCATCTATATAGGATTTTCAGGTTAGGATTGAAGTCCGACAAATTTTTAACCCAGAGACTAAAGTACACTTTGCCGAATCTGATCCGAATCTGAATCGTTTCAAAAAGGTCCAAAAATTGAGTTCTTCAAACTTCAGTACACAATATCTTAAATCCCAGATCTGATTCAAAGCGGGTCAATCCATTAGACAAGTATAAATAGGTCTCAGGGTTTCGACTCTTTTAAAATTTTGTCGGCCTGTGTATTTAATCAAATTACAAGTGTTACATGGACTGACATATGTACATAGCTAAATAAACCCAAAAAAATTATTTTGAACCGAATCACAAACTCATAATTCCTCCCCACTATAGTGGTGTAGGGTATAAAATGCTCTGATAACCTCTTGAAAAACTATTAACACGTAAATTTTTTAAGGTGTCAGTAAAAGTTTAACTTTAATAGTTTAAAATCAAAATTCATAACTAAATAATTTTCAGATAAAATTTTTACTGCTTGCCATTAAAATTTTACCCAAAGAATGAAAATTTAAAAAATAAAAATTTTAATAAGCATTTTAATTATACACTAGTTAAATAAATATTTTAAAAACTCTTTTATCAACTACAGTTAGCTACAACTAAAAATAGTTTTAATCTAATAAAAAAATAAGAAAATCACAGCATAAAACTAAAATATTTGCCAAAGTTTCTTTAATAAAAATTTTATATTTTTTGTTTGTGTGTGTTTACGTATAAAACACTCTTCATTCACATTTCGTAGAATGATTATAAAGTGTAAATTTACTAATAGAATATTTAATCATTTTCTAAAATAAACTTGTTCATCTTTTATCTGTTTTCTGTGCTGTTCTTATCTTTTTTTCCTCAACGTTTTCAACGTTAACAGCTTTTCAATATTAATGATATAAATTTCCATTTTAGTAGCTTTTGTTGGGAAAACTTTTTCTTAACAATCTTTATACATATAAACATTTTTTATGATTTTTCTATTTTCCGTTTCTTTTACAGACGTGATCATGGTGATGGCTATAAATTTGATGGTCCTGGTCTAATTTTAGCACATGCCTTCTATCCAGGTGGTGGTCGCGGCGGTGATGCTCATTTTGATGATGATGAAAATTGGGCCGTAACACCAGAACAATTGAACGAAGAGGAAGAGGATAGAGGTAAGTGTTTATTTTGCTCCATTTTTTATTATTGAGGGAAATAAAAAAGTGTTAACGAACTGTGAGTAATAAATAACAAATATTTAAGGATAATTTTTTGTCTCAGATCCTGTAATTAGTTAATTATTACAAAAATAAGGTGTTTTTAATATAAATTAATCTAAAAATTATTAATGAGAGAATAAATATTATTTAGTAACACGATAAATTAACATATTACAGCTCAATTTTAAAAAATTCTTTATTAAGTAGCAGACATTGAAAAGACAAGACTATAGACTAGACTTTACAATAGGCTAGACAAAGACTAGACTATGGACTAGACTATAGACTAGACTATAGACTAGACTATAGACTAGACTATAGACTAGACTATAGACTAGACTATAGACTAGACTATAGACTAGACTATAGACTAGACTATAGACTAGACTATAGACTAGACTATAGACTAGACTATAGACTAGACTATAGACTAAACTATAGACTAGACTATAGATTAGATTATATAGACTACTATAGACTATAGACTAGACTATAGACTAGACTATAGACTAGATATAGACTAGACTATAGACTAGACTATAGACTAGACTATAGACTAGACTATAGACTATAGACTAGACTATAGACTAGACTATAGACTAGACTATAGACTAGACTATAGACTAGACTATAGACTAGACTATAGACTAGACTATAGACTAGACTATAGACTAGACTATAGACTAGACTATAGACTAGACTATAGACTAGATATAGACTAGACTATAGACTAGACTATAGACTAGACTATAGACTAGACTATAGACTAGACTATAGACTAGACTATAGACTAGACTATAGACTAGACTATAGACTAGACTAGACTAGACTATAGACTAGAATATAGACTAGACTAGACTATAGACTAGACTAGACTATAGACTAGACTATAGACTAGACTATAGACTAGACTATAGACTAGACTATAGACTAGACTATAGACTAGACTATAGACTAGACCATAGACTAGACTATAGACTAGACTATAGACTAGACTATAGACTAGACTATAGACTAGACTATAGACTAGACTATAGACTAGACTATAGACTAGACTATAGACTAGACTAGACTATAGACTAGACTATAGGACTAGACTATAGACTAGACTATAGACTAGACTATAGACTAGACTATAGACTAGACTATAGACTAGACTATAGACTAGACTATAGACTAGACTATAGACTAGACTATAGACTAGACTATAGACTAGACTATAGACTAGACTATAGACTAGACTATAGACTAGACTATAGACTAGACTATAGACTAGGACTATAGACTAGACTATAGACTAGACTATAGACTAGACTATAGACCTAGACTATAGACTAGACTATAGACAAGACTATAGACTAGACTATAGATTAGATTATATAGACTAGACTATAGACTAGACATAGACTAGACTATAGACTAACTATGACTAGACTATAGACTAGACTATAGACTAGACTATAGACTAGACTATAGCTAGACTATAGACTAGACTATAGACTAGACTATAGACTAGGACTATAGACTAGACTATAGACTAGACTATAGACTAGACTATAGACTAGACTATAGACTAGACTATAGACTAGACTATAGACTAGACTATAGACTAGACTATAGACTAGACTATAGACTAGACTATAGACTAGACTAGACTATAGACTAGACTATAGACTAGACTATAGACTAGACTATAGACTAGACTATAGACTAGACTATAGACTAGACTATAGACTAGACTATAGACTAGACTATAGACTAGACTATAGACTAGACTATAGACTAGACTATAGACTAGACTATAGACTAGACTATAGACTAGACTATAGACTAGACTATAGATTAGATTATAGAGTAGACTATAGATTAGACTATAGACTAGACTATAGAGTAGACTATAGACTAGACTATAGATTAGACTATAGACTAGACTATAGATTAGACTATAGACTAGACTATAGAGTAGACTATAGACTAGACTATAGATTAGACTATAGACTAGACTATAGACTAGACTACAGTATAAATAGTTTCTTTTATTTTAATGCTCAATATTAGTAATTTAATATCAACATTTTAAACTGTTAATCAAAGCAAATGCTAAATTTTAAATAAATTCGTTCAATAGTTAAAAAACTTTATTTTTTTCTAACTTTGTTTGATTTATATTGTTAGTAGATTGCTAATACTTGTTTTTGTAATATGTAGTTTAAAAACTTTTTTTAAACCCGTTTTAGTTGATTTAGATTAAAGTATTGTTGTCTGTTGTTTTTTATTTAATTTTAATATAAACATCTGCTAAATATAATTATGCATAAATTAATACTTATGTATATGTGTGTGTGGATAGAACATATTTGTTTAAACCTTAGGGGTATAACATTTTAAACAAATGTTTGGACAATTCAAGTTTAAGCAATAAAGCTTTAAGAGACGGGCATTATTGAATCGCTAAAACACCCCATAAAAGATCAGAATATATTTATGCAATTCATTAAGAAGAGGCCTTATATTACAACAATATTATTATCACTCACTGCATTTCAAGAATGCAACTCTGCAAACATCCAGTAGTCACTTATTATATCGGATACCAGAAAAAATGACCTTTTGCCACTTTACAGTTATTAGTTCCCTAGTCTTATGTAAAAAATCGTGGTTACTTCCCTAATAACGAAATCCATATACATATATTTACGTAGTTGTAGGTGTATATTTGTATGCTAGTCTATTATATACTAATTAATTACATTAGTACTAAATAAATGCAACATGATAACGTGGTTTTCAGCGAATGAACTGTGGTTTTGCAATCTACCAACAAAATGTGATAGATATACACACACACAACAACAAGAAGAACAACAACACCAAACAATTGATGGTAGTAACGGCAGCAAAAAATAATAATATCAAAAACTAAATAATTATATTCACAAATTTACATCACACAAATAAAATAAACATATTCTAACCGCGGCACTATGGGGCCAAATGATAAATTTAAACTAAAAGTAAATTTAATCTCTGGATATTAATAGTTAGTTAGACTCGACTATAGTCTGGCCTATAGACTCGACTATAGTCTGGCCTATAGACTAGAATATAGTCTGGCCTATAGACTAGAGTATAGTCTGGCGTATAGACTAGAGTATAGTCTGGCGTATAGACTAGAGTAAAGTCTGGCGTATAGACTAGAGTATAGTCTGGCGTATAGACTAGAGTATATAGTCTGGCGTATAGACTAGACTATAGTCTGGCGTATAGACTAGACTATAGTCTGGACTATAGACTAGACTATAGTCTGGACTATAGACTAGACTATAGTCTGGACTATAGACTAGACTATAGTCTGGACTATAGACTAGACTATAGTCTGGACTATAGACTAGACTATAGTCTGGACTATAGACTAGACTATAGTCTGGACTATAGACTAGACTATAGTCTGGACTATAGACTAGACTATAGTCTGGACTATAGACTAGACTATAGTCTGGACTATAGACTAGACTATAGTCTGGACTATAGATTAGACTATAGTCTGGACTATAGACTAGACTATAGTCTGGACTATAGACTAGACTATAGACTGGACTATAGACTAGACTATAGTCTGGACTATAGACTAGACTATAGTCTGGACTATAGACTAGACTATAGTCTGGACTATAGACTAGACTATAGTCTACCATCAATTGTTTGGTGTTGTTGTTCTAGACTATAGTCTGGACTATAGACTAGACTATAGTCTGGACTATAGACTAGACTATAGTCTGGACTATAGACTAGACTATAGTCTGGACTATAGACTAGACTATAGTCTGGACTATAGACTAGACTATAGTCTGGACTATAGATTAGACTATAGTCTGGACTATAGACTAGACTATAGTCTGGACTATAGACTAGACTATAGACTGGACTATAGACTAGACTATAGTCTGGACTATAGACTAGACTATAGTCTGGACTATAGACTAGACTATAGTCTGGACTATAGACTAGACTATAGTCTGGACTATAGACTAGACTATAGTCTGGACTATAGACTAGACTATAGTCTGGACTATAGACTAGACTATAGTCTGGACTATAGACTAGACTATAGTCTGGACTATAGACTAGACTATAGTCTGGACTATAGACTAGACTATAGTCTGGACTATAGAATAGACTATAGTCTGGACTATAGAATAGACTATAGTCTGGACTATAGACTGGACTATAGTCTGGACTATAGACTAGACTATAGTCTGGACTATAGCCTAGACTATAGACTAGACTATAGTCTGGACTATAGACTGGACTATAGTCTGGACTATAGACTAGACTATAGTCTGGACTACAGACTAGACTATAGTCTGGACTATAGACTAGACTATAGTCTGGACTGTAGACTAGACTATAGTCTGGACTGTAGACTAGACTATAGTCTGGACTATAGACTAGACTATAGTCTGGACTATAGACTAGACTATAGTCTGGACTATAGACTAGACTATAGTCAGGACTATAGACTAGACTATAGTCTGGACTATAGACTAGACTATAGTCTGGAATATAGGCTAGACTATAGTCTGGACTATAGGCTAGACTATAGTCTGGAATATAGACTAGACTATAGTCTGGAATATAGACTAGACTATAGTCTGGACTATAGACTAGACTATAGTCTGGACTATAGACTAGACTATATTCTGGACTATAGACTAGACTATAGTCTGGACTATAGACTAGACTATAGTCTGGACTATAGACTAGACTATAGTCTGGACTATAGACTAGACTATAGTCTGGACTATAGACTAGACTATAGTCTGGACTATAGACTAGACTATAGTCTGGACTATAGACTAGACTATAGTCTGGACTATAGACTAGACTATAGTCTGGACTATAGACTAGACTATAGTCTGGACTATAGACTAGACTATAGTCTGGACTATAGACTAGACTATAGTCTGGACTATAGACTAGACTATAGTATGGACTATAGACTAGACTATAGTCTGGACTATAGACTAGACTATAGTCTGGACTATAGACTAGACTATAGTCTGGACTATAGACTAGACTATAGTCTGGACTATAGACTAGACTATAGTCTGGACTATAGACTAGACTATAGTCTGGACTATAGACTAGACTATAGTCTGGACTATAGACTAGACTATAGTCTGGACTAGACTAGACTATAGTCTGGACTATAGACTAGACTATAGTCTGGACTATAGACTAGACTATAGTCTGGACTATAGACTAGACTATAGTCTGGACTATAGACTAGACTATAGTCTGGACTATAGACTAGACTATAGTCTGGACTATAGACTAGACTATAGTCTGGACTATAGACTAGACTATAGTCTGGACTATAGACTAGACTATAGTCTGGACTATAGACTAGACTATAGTCTGGACTATAGACTAGACTATAGTCTGGACTATAGACTAGACTATAGTCTGGACTATAGACTAGACTATAGTCTGGACTATAGACTAGACTATAGTCTGGACTATAGACTAGACTATAGTCTGGACTATAGACTAGACTATAGTCTGGACTATAGACTAGACTATAGTCTGGACTATAGACTAGACTATAGTCTGGACTATAGACTAGACTAGTCTGGACTAGACTAGACTAGACTAGACTAGACTAGACTAGACTAGACTAGATTAGTTAGTTAGTTAGTTAGTTAGTTAGTTAGACTAGACTAGACTAGACTAGACTAGACTAGACTAGAATAGAATAGAATAGAATAGAATAGACTAGACTAGACTAGACTAGACTAGAATAGAATAGAATAGACTAGACTAGACTAGACTAGACTAGACTAGACTAGACTAGACTAGACTAGACTAGACTAGACTAGACTAGACTAGACTAGACTAGACTAGACTAGACTAGACTAGACTAGACTAGACTAGACTAGACTAGACTAGACTAGACTAGACTAGACTAGACTAGACTAGACTAGACTAGACTAGACTAGACTAGACTAGGACTAGACTAGACTAGACTAGACTAGACTACTAGACTAGACTAGACTAGACTAGACTAGACTAGACTAGACTAGACTAGACTAGACTAGACTAGACTAGACTAGACAGACTAGACTAGACTAGACTAGACTAGACCTAGACTAGACTAGACTAGACTAGACTAGACTAGACTAGACTAGACTAGACTAGACTAGACTAGACTAGACTAGACTAGGACTAGACTGACTAGACTAGACTAGACTAGACTAGACTAGACTAGACTAGACTAGCTAGACTAGACTAGACTAGACTAGACTAGGCCTAGACTAGACTAGACTAGACTAGACTAGACTAGACTAGACGACTAGACTAGACTAGACTAGACTAGACTAGACTAGACTAGACTAGACTAGTGACTAGACCTAGACTAGACTAGACTAGACTAGACTAGACTAGACTAGACTAGACTAGACTAGACTAGACTAGACTAGACTAGACTAGACTAGGACTAGACTAGACTAGACTTAGACTAGGACTAGACTAGACTAGACTTAGACTAGACTAGACTAGACTAGACTAGACAGACTAGACTAGACTAGACTAGACTAGACTAGACTAGACTGACTAGACTAGACTAGACTAGACTAGACTAGACTAGGACTAGACTAGACTAGAACTAGACTAGACTAGACTAGACTAGACTAGACTAGACTAGACTAGACTAGACTAGACTAGACTAGACTAGACTAGACTAGACTAGACTAGACTAGACTAGACTAGACTAGACTAGACTAGACTAGACTAGACTAGACTAGACTAGACTAGACTAGACTAGACTAGACTAGACTAACTAGACTAGACTAGACTAGACTAGACTAGACTAGACTAGACGACTAGACTAGACTAGACTAGACTAGACTAGACTAGACTAGACTAGACTAGACTAGACTAGACTAGACTAGACTAGACTAGACTAGACTAGACTAGACTAGACTAGATTAGTTAGTTAGTTAGTTAGTTAGTTAGTTAGTTAGTAGTTAGTTAGTTAGTTAGTTAGTTAGTTAGTTAGTTAGTAGTTAGTTAGTTAGTTAGTTAGTTAGTTAGTTAGTTAGTTAGTTAGTAGTTAGTTAGTTAGTTAGTTAGTTAGTAGTTAGTGTTAGTTAGTTAGTTAGTTAGTTAGTTAGTTAGTTAGTTAGTTAGTTAGTTAGTTAGTTAGTTAGTTAGTTAGTTAGTTAGTTAGTTAGTTAGTTAGTTAGTTAGTTAGTTAGTTAGTTAGTTAGTTAGTTAGTTAGTTAGTTAGTTAGTAGTTAGTTAGTTAGTTAGTTAGTTAGTTAGTTAGTTAGTTAGTTAGTTAGTTAGTTAGTTAGTAGTTAGTTAGTTAGTTAGTTAGTTAGTTAGTTAGTTAGTTAGTTAGTTAGTTAGTTAGTTAGTTAGTAGTTAGTTAGTTAGTTAGTTAGTTAGTTAGTTAGTTAGTTAGTTAGTTAGTAGTTAGTTAGTTAGTTAGTTAGTTAGTTAGTTAGTTAGTTAGTTAGTTAGTTAGTTAGTTAGTTAGTTAGTTAGTTAGTTAGTTAGTTAGTTAGTTAGTTAGTTAGTTAGTTAGTTAGTTAGTTAGTTAGTTAGTTAGTTAGTTAGTTAGTTAGTTAGTTAGTTAGTAGTTATTAGGCTTCTTACGGAATGGGGATCACCTATGGATACTATAATTATGTATGTACATCTAATCAAAATTTTGATCACTTCTTACTCATAGTGTTTCTAGCAGAATATTAAAATTTTGCAAATTGTTTTATATACTCCCAAACAATTTATACGTTGGTGTATTTTGCACACACATACATAAATATGTTTGTTAGCACATTATAATACATATGTTATGTAAATAAATATCGAGGTATACAGTCTAAAATATATAGTAATTTAAAATTTATTTACACAATATTAATGTGTGGAAAATAATTTGCATTTCCTTTAAACAATTGTACGGCACAGATGCTAAACAGTAAATGGCAGACATAGCAACCGAACGAAATAACCGAATAAAAGTGAAGATCCCACTCTAGTCGAATAGAGACCGAGTTAC
Source organism: Lucilia sericata (assembly GCF_015586225.1). Classification (NCBI taxonomy): domain Eukaryota; kingdom Metazoa; phylum Arthropoda; class Insecta; order Diptera; family Calliphoridae; genus Lucilia; species Lucilia sericata. The sequence goes on along the minus strand of NW_023994225.1, from coordinate 13,201 downwards.
TCTATATCCATTTCTGATTTGATCTGCACAACCATGTATTTTTCTGACCATGTCGAACTTGTTCGATAGAATTAATGGAACCGTTAAGACAATTTAAATAAATTGTGAAAATCACCGTTCAGCTATAATTTTAACACTTTAAAATACAATATCTCACTCTGTAGTTATCGCATAACTGATATAAGTATGACCTTACAGGCAATATTTAACACACAATTCCCTCATTTGCCAACAATATGTTGCACTAATTTCAAATGTTTCTGTGAGCATCAACAATTGTTGTTTTTCTCCCATTTGGACAATTATTTTAATATTCTCAGGAAAATTATTGTTATTTTTGGTTAAAAATCCCACCAAAATATGAGAAGAAAAAAAAACAGAATGTTTGACCATTTTAATCAGTTTTATTTTTTTTTTTGGGTTTTTTAGCTAGCAACCGGTGCACAAACGGTCGAGACTCTTTAGTTGGTTGTGGTTTGCACTTTGTGTGCAATAAATAAAGGCGAAAATGTTTTATGAAATTAATGATAAATCTAAATATGAAAATATAAAATAAAGACAAATGATAAATACAGAGATTTAAACCAAATTTATTATCAATATTACTAAAACATTAATGTAATATGTTGCATGTGGCAAAATTGTTTTTGCAATAATTATAAAATATTTATTTATGACATGTTGGGGGTGATTAATGGTCTTCAGACAATCAAATTATATTTAGTTTTTTTTTTTTCTTTTTGCTGTAAATTGAATTAGTTTGGTTAGAAATAGATTAAAATAATAAATTTTGAAAATTAAATTTTATAATAAATAAACCCATATTTGTTTAAATTATTGTTTATACACTTTTTAAATATGTACTATTTTCCAAGCATATTTAGAATATTTTTTATTTATATACTCTTCTTAAAAAAGTCGTAAACTACTATTGTACTTATAAAAAATGCAAATTGGAACATTAAAAAAATCTATGTATATTATAGCTTTTCTTTATAACTATTTTCGCATTAAACTCTTCATGGTCTTGTGCAGCATTTCGTTTTTTACGGGCGTCATAAAAAAATGCTTTCTTTAAGAAGCTTATAAATTTACAGCATTTTTTCATTATTTCTTACTCACTCATTCATTCACTCAATATCATTCATTCATCGTTCATTTTTCGTTGCTATCAATAATGCAAAATGCAATGAATTAAAAAAAAACGGGGAATGGTGGAAAAACAGCATAAAATCCTTTTGATTGATATTTTCCTGACTTTACTGTTTATGTGATAAAAACTGAGGAAAGGCTAATTTAAACTGAAGCATTAATTACTTTATGAACTAAACTACACTTTTAGCTTTTAAATTTCTTAACTGTTTTCATAAGAAATCGATCAGGACCAATCGTAATATACATTCGGTTTTATAAATTAAAGTTCGTATAAGCAAACCGAACTGAACTAAATTATCTAGAGCTGAACTAAAACTAAAATGCTATTAGACTGAACAAGAAGTGAACTAGAACTGAACTAGAACTGAACTAGAACTGTACTAGAACTGGACTAGAACTGGACTAGAACTGAACTAGAACTGAACTAGAACTAAACTAGAACAGAACTAGAACTGAACTAGAACTGAACTAGAACTGAACTAGAACTGAACTAGAACTGAACTAGAACTGAACTAGAACTGAACTAGAACTGAACTAGAACTGAACTAGAACTGAACTAGAACTGAACTAGAACTGAACTAGAACTGAACTAGAACTGAACTAGAACTGAACTAGAACTGAACTAGAACTGAACTAGAACTGAACTAGAACTGAACTAGAACTGAACTAGAACTGAACTAGAACTGAACTAGAACTGAACTAGAACTGAACTAGAACTGAACTAGAACTGAACTAGAACTGAACTAGAACTGAACTAGAACTGAACTAGAACTGAACTAGAACTGAACTAGAACTGAACTAGAACTGAACTAGAACTGAACTAGAACTGAACTAGAACTGAACTAGAACTGAACTAGAACTGAACTAGAACTGAACTAGAACTGAACTAGAACTGAACTAGAACTGAACTAGAACTGAACTAGAACTGAACTAGAACTGAACTAGAACTGAACTAGAACTGAACTAGAACTGAACTAGAACTGAACTAGAACTGAACTAGAACTGAACTAGAACCTGAACTAAGAACTGAACTAGAACGAACTAGAACAGAACTAGAACAGAACTAGAACAGAACTAGAACAGAACTCAACGGAACTAGAACAGAACTTAGAACAGAACTAGAACAGAACTTAGAAACAGAACTAGAACAGAACTAGAACAGAACTAGAACAGAACTAGAACAGAACTAGAACAGAACTAGAACAGAACTAGACAGAACTAGAACAGAACTAGAACAGAACTAGAACAGAACTAGAACAGAACTAGAACAGAACTAGAACAGAACTAGAACAGAACTAGAACAGAACTAGAACAGAACTAGAACAGAACTAGATCAGAACTAGATCAGAACTAGATCAGAACTAGATCAGAACTAGAACAGAACTAGAACAGAACTAGAACAGAACTAGAACAGAACTAGAACAGAACTAGAACAGAACTAGAACAGAACTAGAACAGAACTAGAACAGAACTTAGAACAGAACTAGAACAGAACTAGAACATAGAAAGAACTAGAACAGAACTAGAACAGAACTAGAACAGAACTAGAACAGAACTAGAACAGAACTAGAACAGAACTAGAACAGAACTAGAACAGAACTAGAACAGAACTAGAACAGAACTAGAACAGAACTAGAACAGAACTAGAACAGAACTAGAACAGAACTAGAACAGAACTAGAACAGAACTAGAACAGAACTAGAACAGAACTAGAACAGAACTAGAACAGAACTAGAACAGAACTAGAACAGAACTAGAAACTAGAACAGAACTAGAACAGAACTAGAACAGAACTAGAACAGAACTAGAACAGAACTAGAACAGAACTAGAACAGAACTAGAACAGAACTAGAACAGAACTAGAACAGAACTAGAACAGAACTAGAACAGAACTAGAACAGAACTAGAACAGAACTAGAACAGAACTAGAACAGAACTAGAACAGAACTAGAACAGAACTAGAACAGAACTAGAACAGAACTAGAACAGAACTAGAACAAACTAGAACAGAACTAGAACAGAACTAGAACAGAACTAGAACAGAAATAGAACAGAAATAGAACAGAACTAGAACAGAACTAGAACAGAACTAGAACAGAACTAGAACAGAACTAGAACTAGAACAGAACTAGAACAGAACTAGAACAGAACTAGAACAGAACTAGAACAGAACTAGAACAGAACTAGAACAGAACTAGAACAGAACTAGAACAGAACTAGAACAGAACTAGAACAGAACTAGAACAGAACTAGAACAAAACTAGAATAGAACTAGAACAAAACTGGAGCAGAACTAGAACTGAAGTAGAACTAGAACTAAACTAGAAATAAGATGGAACTAAACTAAAAATGATCTAGAATTGAACTAGATCGGATCTAAGACTGAACTAGAACTGATCTTCTTTAATCGAAATTGCTGATTGAGTGCTAAGGAAATTTATTCTGCGAATAAAATCCAACACTTAATATCTACTGAGATTAACAAAATCTTGACAAAGTTAATGCTAAATTTAAATAAAAATGTATTTATTTCCTCATAAAAGAAATGCAATCAAATTTCTGAACACAAAGAATTTGTTTAATAAACACCATCATCATATTAATGCAACATTGCACAATTAAGTTTTGATTGAATTACAAATACCATAATTAGTAAAAATGTATTTTGCCTACAGAAAAAAAAAAAAATAAACAAAATTATAAAATAAGTTATCCCACAATCCCATATTTACACCGTATTCAATTCAATAAAAGATTAGTTTATCAACAAACCCGCTGCAAAATGTTGCACAAAAAGAGTTGAACAAAATGTAATTAAGCCAAAATCAAATTTATAAACTTTAGGGAAAAAAACCAAAATCCAACCTGTCCATAATAAACGTCATAATATAACCCGTCGAAAAAAATGCCAAAATATTACATTTTAGCCCACCAAATCGAAATCTAAATAATAATAACAGCAACAACTGTTGTTTAGTTTAAAATTAAAGTTATTTAAACTGGCAAAAAATCTGTTTGTTTTTAGCAGGAATTATAAATTTTACAATTTACAAAACTGTATTAACTGTCTAAAATACAATAAACCATCCATGATGTACATTCATCATCAAATATCGAATTATCTATAGCTCATTATCCTGCTTCCACTCGTTTAATCAGTCTCTTGCATTGAACGTAAAAATACATTTAGTTTTCCTACAAATGAATTTCCATCACTCAATCTCCTGGCAGACTAAAATATGAAAAGGAGCTGCAGCATCAGTGGGGAACTGATTTTTTTTTTTCTTTTTTTTTTTTTTTTTTGTTACTTAATTAGGCACTTATATCATGTCAGTTGTTGGGAAATATGAATGAATACATGGAGAAAAATTTTCTAGGAATATTGATATGAAATTGTTCTCCGCAATCCAGACAGATTTGAAAATCTTTGTGATTAAACAAATCTTGTAAATAGCTCCTTTTAATTATATTTAGTCCGAAAATTTATAGAGCTCAACTCAAGAATATATAAGTTCAGTTATAATTCACTTCAAGTTCTGCTCCAATTCAGATCTGGTTCTAGTTCAGTTGTAGTTCAGTTCTAGTTCAGTTGTAGTTCAGTTCTAGTTCAATTCTAGTTCATTTCTAGTTCAGTTCTAGTCGTTTAGTTCTAGTTCAGTTCTAGTTCAGTTCTAGTTCAGTTCTAGTTCAGTTCTAGTTCAGTTCTAGTTCAGTTCAGTTCTAGTTCAGTTCTAGTTCAGTTCTAGTTCAGTTCTAGTTCAGTTCTAGTTCAGTTCTAGTTCAGTTCTAGTTCAGTTCTAGTTCAGTTCTAGTTCAGTTCTAGTTCAGTTCTAGTTCAGTTCTAGTTCAGTTCTAGTTCAGTTCTAGTTCAGTTCTAGTTCAGTTCTAGTTCAGTTCTAGTTCAGTTCTAGTTCAGTTCTAGTTCAGTTCTAGTTCAGTTCTAGTTCAGTTCTAGTTCAGTTCTAGTTCAGTTCTAGTTCAGTTCTAGTTCAGTTCTAGTTCAGTTCTAGTTCAGTTCTAGTTCAGTTCTAGTTCAGTTCTAGTTCAGTTCTAGTTCAGTTCTAGTTCAGTTCTAGTTCAGTTCTAGTTCAGTTCTAGTTCAGTTCTAGTTCAGTTCTAGTTCAGTTCTAGTTCAGTTCTAGTTCAGTTCTAGTTCAGTTCTAGTTCAGTTCTAGTTCAGTTCTAGTTCAGTTCTAGTTCAGTTCTAGTTCAGTTCTAGTTCAGTTCTAGTTCAGTTCTAGTTCAGTTCTAGTTCAGTTCTAGTTCAGTTCTAGTTCAGTTCTAGTTCAGTTCTAGTTCAGTTCTAGTTCAGTTCTAGTTCAGTTCTAGTTCAGTTCAGTTCTAGTTCAGTTCTAGTTCAGTTCTAGTTCAGTTCTAGTTCATTTCTAGTTCAGTTCTACATCAGTTCTACATCAGTTCTACATCAGTTCTAGATCAGTTCTAGATCAGTTCTAGTTCAGTTCTAGTTCAGTTCTTCCAGTTTCTAGTGCAGTTCTAGTTGCGTTCTAGTTCAGTTCTAGTTCAGTTCTTAGTTCAGTTCTAGGTTCAGTTATAGTTCAGTTATAGTTCAGTTCTAGTTCAGTTCTAGTTCAGTTCTAGTTCAGTTCTAGTTCAGTTCTAGTTCAGTTCTAGTTCAGTTCTAGTTCAGTTCTAGTTCAGTTCTAGATCAGTTCTAGATTCAGTTCTAGTTCAGTTCTGTTCGTTCTAGTTCAGTCTAAGTTCAGTTCTAGTGTCAGTTCCTAGTTCAGTTCCTAGTTCAGTTCTAGTTCAGTTCTAGTTCAGTTCTAGTTCAGTTCTAGTTCAGTTCTAGTTCAGTTCTAGGTCAGTTCTATTCAGTTCTAAGATCAGTTCTAGAGCAGTTCTAGTCAGTTCCTAGTTCAGTTCTAGTTCGGTTCTAGTTCAGTTCTAGTTCAGTTCTAGTTCAGTTCTAGTTCAGTTCTAGTTCAGTTCTAGTTCAGTTCTAGTTCAGTTCTACATCAGTTCTAGATCAGTTCTAGTTCAGTTCTAGTTCAGTTCTAGTTCAGTTCTAGTTCAGTTCTAGTTCAGTTCTAGTTCAGTTCTAGTTCAGTTCTAGTTCAGTTCTAGTTCAGTTCTAGTTCAGTTCTAGTTCAGTTCTAGTCAGTCTAGATCAGTTCTAGTTCAGTTCTAGTTCAGTTCTAGTTCAGTTCTAGTTCAGTTCTAGTTCAGTTCTAGTTCAGTTCTAGTTCAGTTCTAGTTCAGTTCTAGTTCAGTTCTAGTTCAGTTCTAGTTCAGTTCTAGTCAGTTCTAGTTCAGTTCTAGTTCAGTTCTAGTTCAGTTCTAGTTCAGTCTAGTTCAGTTCTAGTTCAGTTCTAGTTCAGTTCTAGTTCAGTTCTAGTTCAGTTCTAGTTCAGTTCTAGTTCAGTTCTAGTTCAGTTCTAGTTCAGTTCTAGTTCAGTTCTAGTTCAGTTCTAGTTCAGTTCTAGTTCAGTTCTAGTTCAGTTCTAGTTCAGTTCTAGTTCAGTTCTAGTTCAGTTCTAGTTCAGTTCTAGTTCAGTTCTAGTTCAGTTCTAGTCAGTTCTAGTTCTAGTTCAGTTCTAGTTCAGTTCTAGTTCAGTTCTAGTTCAGTTCTAGTTCAGTTCTAGTTCAGTTCTAGTTCAGTTCTAGTTCAGTTCTAGTTCAGTTCTAGTTCAGTTCTAGTTCAGTTCTAGTTCAGTTCTAGTTCAGTTCTAGTTCAGTTCTAGTTCAGTTCTAGTTCAGTTCTAGTTCAGTTCTAGTTCAGTTCTAGTTCAGTTCTAGTTCAGTTCTAGTTCAGTTCTAGTTCAGTTCTAGTTCAGTTCTAGTTCAGTTCTAGTTCAGTTCTAGTTCAGTTCTTGTTCAGTTCTAGTTCAGTTCTAGTTCAGTGCTAGTTCAGTTCTAGTTCAGTTCTAGTTCAGTTCTAGTTCAGTTCTAGTTCAGTACTAGTTCAGTTCTAGTTTAGTTCTAGTTTCGTTCTAGTTTCGTTCTAGTTCCGTTCTAGTTCCGTTCTAGTTCAGTTCTAGTTGTAGCTCAGTTCAGTTCCAGATCAGTTCTAGTTCAGTTCTAAAACTGTTACACTCTATTAAATGTTAATTGATGACAAGCTCAAGACCCCGTTCGTTGAAGCAGTACACAGTCCAGTTTACAACTGGAAGGGTTATGGCTCTTTAATCCAATATGGATTTACGATAGATTTAACCTTATCTGCTGATATCAACCAAATTGCCTTTTGGTTGTCGGAAAATATGATAACACCACTTGCCCTTCAATCTAATCCATTATACACATTTTACATGGATATCGGTGATGTTGTTAGTTAGACAATAGTATATACATATATTTTCAATGGAGACCTCCCTTAGAGGTTAGCTCTAATATTTTGCTTTATTAGATCTCCTGTCTGTATCTCCTTTGGTTTGTCATTCGGACTCATTATAAAAGTCATCAAAGTTCAAACAACTAATTTTATTTTTAAAGTGTTAAAATATTGAAGTAAAAAGTGTTTTGAATGGCCCTCATTCGAAGGCTTCTAAATGTATGTCCCTGTAAAAATGAATGAACGATTTGATAATGATATTGATTGATGATTTAGGGGGGAAAATATTGAAGAAAAAACAAATAATAACATGATTGATTGGACTAGTTTTGTAATGGAAAGGGGAAGGGTAGAAATTAGAGCAAACAAAACACTTTTCTCTAAAAATTATGTAATTTTTGTGCCAGATTTGGCAAAATATTTGTTTGTTTTTGTTAAAAGTAGCACACTGTTAATAATTTAAGGTTGAATGAAAATGTATGCATAATTTTTTTATACAATTTCAGGCACTGATTTACTAAATGTAGCCGTACATGAATTTGGTCATTCCCTGGGCTTGGGACATTCCTCCGATCAAAAGGCTATAATGTTTCCCTGGTATCAGGGTTATCAAGTTGGCAGTGATTTACCCGATGATGATCGTACCGCCATACAAGAACTCTATGGTTCTAAGGTCAAAATCTGGGGCTCTTATAAACCGCAACCAAGACCAACAACTACCACCACCACTACTACTACGACCACAACAACTATGAGACCTTTAGTTTATTATCCACAAAATAATTATCCGAATCGTTACTATCCACAAAATAATCCCTATCCAAATAATCCACAACATTATCCTACTGATCGTAATAGACATCATCATCAGCATCATCGCACCCAACATTATCCATATTACAATAATAACAATACACCCTCACGATCGTATCCCTACCCGGAACAAAGGCCAACTACAACAACAACGACTACAACAAGACCGACAACTACCACTACTACGACAACATGGCGACCAAGAACTCAACCACCACAACGTACACCACCGAAACCGACTAAACGTCGCATAACTCATCCCACAAAGCCGAGAAAAATGAAACCCGATAACTGTATGACCTCATATGATGCCATTTCAATGATACGTGGTGAATTGTTTATATTCAAGGGACAGGTGAGTCTTCATCGAATGTAGAACCAAACAAAATTTACGTTTTTATACCCTACACCACTATAGTGGGGAGGGTATTATACGTTTGTGCTGATGTTTGTAACACACAAAAATATTGGTCCTACACCCACCTTTAAGTATACCGATCGACTCAGAATCACATTTTGAGTCGATTAAGACATGTCCGTCCGTCCGTCTGTCCGGCTGGCTGGCTGGCTGTCCATGTAAACCTTGTGCGCAAGGTACAGGCCGCAATTTTCAAGATAATTTGATGAAATTTGGACCAAACATGTTTTTTGGCACAAGGACGAAGCCTATTGAAAATGGTTGAAATCGGTCCATTATTTCACATAGCCCCCATACAACCGTACCTCCCGATTTGGGCTTTTTATGCCCTAATTACGTCAAATATGCTATTATCTCTCTAAAAATTGGCACAAATAAGTTTTATATAAGTATAAATGATACTGCAGATTTTCGTAATGATCGGCCCTTATTTGACCCTAGCCCCCATACAAACCCCCCTTCAAAAAATGTCTTAAACGTCTAAAATTGACTTGTAACCATTTGTATCGCAATGAAACTCAACATAATTAACTATTATTTAAAAATACATCCTGTTCCCAAATTTAATGAGGATCGGCCCATGTTTGACCTATACTCCTATATAAAGCCTCATTTAGAAAATTTGTTTTTTATCAATAAATTGCTTAAATACTTTGGAATTAAGGTAAAATTCAACATAAAAGTTTCTTGTGAAAAATAAAAATTTTTAAAATATACTCATGGTGTAGGGTATTATATGGTCGGCCATACCCGACTATACTTTCCTACTTGTTTTATTAATACAAATTATTTTTTTTCCTTATAGTTTCTTTGGCGCATAGGTGATAGAGGTCTATACCCTGGTTATCCCACCGAAACTAGACGTTTATGGACTCAATTACCCGAACACTTTAATAAAATTGATGCTGTCTACGAAAATCGTCAACGACAAATTGTATTCTTTATAGGTGAGTACTCCGATTAAAGCACTTTCTTAACTTTTTAAAATCTTTATATCACATTTCTTTAACCCCCTTTAGGACGTAAATACTATGTATTCGATTCGGTTACCCTGATACAAGAACAACCTTTGACTTCACTGGGCTTACCCTACTCACTTGATCACATAGATGCGGCCTTTATATGGGGACACAATAATCGTACTTATCTATTTAGCGGCACCTTGTATTGGGGCTTAGATCGTGATACGGGCCGTGTTGAATTAGATTATCCACGTGATTTGTCTATATGGGCTGGTATTGGTTACAACATTGATGCTGCCTTCCAGTATACCGATCACAAAACGTACTTCTTTAAAGGCAACGGTTACTGGGAGTTCAGAGATGATCAAATGCGTGTGGCTCATCCACGTAAAATGTCTTCGGCCTATAAATGGATGAAATGTCCGCGTAGATCTAACGATATAGATGATGAATTTACGCGAACAGCACCATTGATTTCGGAAAATGATAAACCTGATTATGATACAAGTAAATCGCAGCAGATTACAGGGTCTATTATAATATTAATTGTTTGTTCGATGTATTCTCTACTATGGAGTTAGATTTTATGCTAAAATATTAATAATAGTTAAAAAAAAAACAACACCTAAGCATATAGTTAAGCCCGATAATAATAGTTAGAGCGAGTAAGAGTGAGAGATAAAAATGAATCAAATTTAATTACTGAAACACACACACACACGCATACCTAATACCCTACATCTATACATTTAAGACTAAAGATGATCTTATAAGATATAAACAAAATAAATATAAAATTATTAATAATAAAAATTATAGTTAAATATATATAAACAATTTTTATAAAAATTATCAAATGTATACACAATTTTATTAGTTTATTTTTTTAATTATATGATTTAATTTAATTTTACTACAAAATTCCAAAAAATTTTAGGTTGTTTACAGTTTTAGTTAATATATTAGATTACATGTGTAATATATTATGGAAAACTGTGAATAGCCTAAATAAATATCAATTAATCGGTTTTTATTTAAGTTTATTTTAAAAATATTTTAGGTAAAATACAACTTTTATTAGACTTTTTTAACGGGTCCACTAACTTCCCACAGATTTTTACTTTTATTAAGTTCTTTAACAGTTATATCAAATATAAAATATTATTTATATAATTTTCAAATAGAATTTCTTTCAAAAATATAAAACTTAAAGTATTTCAAATACTGCCATATTTATAAATAGGTACCGATCTTATAATTTATTTATCACAACTACAAATGGGCACAATTGTATAATTTTTCAAAATTAATTGAAATTAAATACGCAAATTTGATTCGTAGATCTATAAGAATCGATCTAAGTTCTTGAAGAGTTGAGATTATATAACATCATTTTCTAATTGAAAAATTAAAAAGATCAGATCACATATATATCTTTTTTCTTCAGATATTTCTATACCCAATATCAAAAAAGATGTCATTCCAGTCATATCTAGACCCATAAAAGTATAGAGAGTTTTTTCAGCTCCATAGACCTTCATGCACATTCTCAGCGTACAATTTTTACTACATTTTCGAGCATTGCTTCCCGTATGTCACAATAATGGCCTTGACGTCTTGGAGGTTTCTGGTTTAACTTATAAACTATAGACTATACATGGTCCTACAGAAAATTATCAAAAGGTGACAAATCATACGATATTGGCGTCCATTTATTAGGTCCAGATCAGTGTCATTCATATTATCAAACAAAAAATCACTGATCATGGTGCTATAACGATCACCATTGAGCTCAACTCGAGCTCTGGCTTAAGTTCTGAAGAAATAAGGTCCTATAAGCATAAATTTTTCTGCATGTAATTGATCTAGGGCTTGTTGGGAATTGGTCTCAGTTCAGGTGGCAATTTCATTTATCAGCAAATCCTTTAAGAGAATTTTGCGTAAAACTCGATTCCGATGTAGATGCCTGATTTTCGAAGAAAATTTTGAATAATTTAGTAATGTTGGTAAAGCCCCAAGCTATTCATGATGAAATGTCAGAAAAGGAGATTTCGATTGAAAGTTAACCCGTTTGTAGGCTCCGTTATGCTTAAAAAAACTTCCGTTATATATTCTTGGTCCTTTTTAGATGCTCTAAATATGATCTTTAATGTTAAGCCTTTTCAAAGCTCTGTCATGCTTACAAAAAAACATCCGTTATATATTCTGGGTCCATTTTAGATGATCTTATCTGGTATGAACGTCTGTCTGTCCGTTGAAATCAGGGTCCTTACTAGATGATCTAGGTATGAATGTCTGTATGTCCGTTTAAATCACGATTGGATCCGAAAGGTACCTAAACTACAGATGCAGTTTGTTTGGCTATTAAAATGAAGATATCGTTTCACGATTTCATCTAGTCCCTATTCAATATATACGGAACAAATTCTCACAATTGAATATAGATCCCATATAAGGTCTTTAAATCGGGCCAAACTTCACTCTAGTTCCTTTTTAGGGTCGCCTTCAAGAAATGACTTTAGCGTTCATAACTGTCCTAGAAATTCTAGTATGTATAGCAATGGAATTTGGAATTTCAGGATCGATCCATAATTGACCCTAAACCCCTTCAGAATATAATTTTATCTACAAATCATTATACATATTAGGTTAAAGCCCGACAAAATTGAATTAGACACCTATTAATAAGTAATGAATAATTTTCAAAAGAAAAACTTAATAGGATCTAAAGTAAAGTTTATCCCGTTGAGATTCTTACACATAAAAGGATATATCCAGATTATCTTAGGATCTTATAAGGACCTAGTATAGAAACTTTTGTGGACCTACGACTAATATGTATTTTTTGCTAATGGATATAAAAAAGGTTAAAAATGGGATAATAAATTCAATCTTTGGTCCTTCTTTCGATATTGAATTCTAGTGAAATATTAATCCATGACGAATCTTAAAAAGAATTTTGGTTTGAGAGCACATTAGATTATAGTTCTTAAGAAAAATTTCGAGGAAATAATTTATTATAAAAAAGTTGACGCCAATTGCCCTATTTTGTATTCTTTTCGATACTATATAATTAAAATATTAAGACCGGTATTAAGAAAACATTTTTTTCTAAAATTACACTACTATAAACTACTTTGCCAAAATTTTGCTTAAACTTTAACCTTAAACTGCCCTTTTACACTGGACTATTTTATAATGCTCTTAAACAAATATATAATTGTACAATTCACAATCGATGTCGTATTGTTGTATGTCATAAAAATGTTTAAAATAAAATTGTTTGAAACAATAATAAAAAATTACGACTTATTACGATACAACCATACAACAGCGATTGTGAATTGGACTAATATATTCTTAATAATTATAATCTTAAATATAAATAAATGTCATTGTTAAATATAATTAAATTTAGCTAAAGATTTTTTTTATTAAAAATAAAACCCGCATATATTTATATATAATAAGAATGTGATATTATGTTAAAATATATTAATGACGAAATCACTATTTCTTTTCTCATAAAATCGAACAAAATTGTATTTTAACTCACAATTA